>NC_084612.1:67681943-67689443 GCF_033978795.1 Nerophis ophidion
GACGATTTATCCGTGTTAAGGAAAGAATGAATGGGGCCATGTATCGTGAGATTTTGAGCCAAAACCTCCTTCCATCAGTGAGAGCTTTGAATGGTTGACCAAATACTTATTTTACACCATAATTTACAAATAAATTCTTTAAAATTCCTACAATGTGAATTCCTGGATTTTTTTTACATTCTGTCTCTCACAGTTGAAGTGTACCTACGATGAAAATTACAAACCTCTGTCATCATTTTAAGTGGGAAAACTTGCACCATCGGTGGTTGACTAAATACTTTTTTGCCCCATTGTGGATAGATAGATGCATAGATAGATAGACAGATAGATAGAGAGATAGATAGATAGATAGATAGATAGATAGATAGATAGATAGATAGATAGATAGATAGATAGATAGATAGTTAGATAGATAGATAGATAGAAAGGAGAGTTCCCTCAGGAAAATTACAGTATATTTTCATTAGAGATGTCCGATAATGGCTTTTTTGCCGATATTCCGATATTGTCCAACTCTAAATTACCGATTCCGATATCAACCGAAACTGATATATACAGTTGTGGAATTAACACATTATTCTGCCTAATTTTGTTGTGATGCCCCGCTGGATGCATTAAACAATGCAACAAGGTTTTCCAAAATAAATCAACTCAAGTTATGGAAAAAAAAAATGCCAACATGGCACTGCCATATTTATTATTGAAGTCACAAAGTGGATTATTTGTTTTAACATGCCTCAAAACAGCAGCTTGGTATTTGGGACATGCTCTCCCTGAGAGAGCATGAGGATGTTGAGGGGGGCGAGGTTTAGTGGTAGCGGGGGGGTGTATATTGTAGCGTCCTGGAAGAGTTAGTGCTGCAAGGGATTCTGGGTATTTGTTTTGGTGTGTTTATATTTTGTTACGGTGCGGATGTTCTGCCGAAATGTGTTTGTCATTCTTGTTTGGTGTGGGTTCACAGTGTGGCGCATATTTATAACAGTGTTAAAGTTGTTTATAAGGCCACCCTCAGTGTGACTGTATGGCTGTTGACCAAGTATGTGTTGCATTCACTTGTGTGTGTGAAAAGTCGTAGATATTATGTGATTCGGCCGGCACGTAACGGAAGTGCCTTTAAGGTTTATTGGCGCTTTAAAAAGTCATACATTGTACTTTTTGAAACAGATACCGATAATTTCCGATATCAAATTTTAAAGCATTTATCAGCCGATAACATCGGCAGTCCGATATTATCGGACATCTCTTATTATCATACATAGTGTGACTCCCTGCCCATCTTTAAATCTAAACTCAAAACACACCTGCCTACTCCGTCTAACTTGCCCTATTCTTATTCTTTTGCGTTGTTTATTTATATGCCTTCTTTTTATTGTATTTTATATTGTTGTAAAGCAACCTTGAGTTTCCTGAAAGGCGCTATGAAATTAAATGTATCATTATCATTATTTAAACGTTCCCAAAAAAAATTCTAAATAAAAATGAATACTTAAATATCTGCTTGACTTATGATTTTACAACATAAAAATGACAATACAAATGAATAAAAATGAGGCCTGGAAAAATGTTTGTTAAAAAAATTATTCTTTTTTTTTTACTAAATGAAAATAATTATTTCTATTTTGACAGGAAAAAATGTGTAGCTTTTAAACGTTATTATCTAATCATGCCAAATGTTACATTATTATATAGTGTATTACAAAAAATTGGTTAAAGACAAAAATAAACAGTTGAATATTTGCTTGTCACTTTTATGTTTGATTTATTCATTGGTTTGTATATGAAAAAAATCTAATAATCAAGTGCATAGATCAGGGGTGTCCAAACTTTATCCACTGAGGGTCGCACACTGAAAAATCAAAGCAAGCGGGAGCCATTTTGATATTTTTTATTTTAAAAAACAATACAATATATGTATAGAAAATATACATTTCAGCCTCCACTCAGGCTTGATCCCAGGGTCTCCAAAGGGTTTTGGTCAAAAATGTGTCATTATTCAGTATTATCTTTTTATTATTATTCAAATTTTAAATCTGTAGATCAACATTAGGTCGATCTGTCAATATAAGGATTTTAAAGATTTAAGTTGTATGCTCTTTTTGTCACAAAAAAACAGTTTTTTTATGGAAAAATCACAAAATATGAAATATTTTCACCCAATATTTTTTTAAGCAGAATATTTGAGATTGTATAATAATTGGAACATTAAAAAGGTCAATAACTCATAACACCATTGATTTTGATTAATTATTATTTTTTGAGCAATGACACTTAAAAACAAATCACACTAAAATTATTAAGGATCCAAAAGGGTCCTACTCATTAAAGTGTTAGAAAATAAACTATACATTTTTTTTACTGTTTACTTTGAACACAATAATCTCGAGATCTACCTCAGATCTATCCGTCAATTAAAAGTTTTATTGCTGTTTATGTTTATTGTTTGTTCATTTTAGGCCCTTCTTTAAAAAAAATAAAACAGCTCAGTTTTTTATAAGGCAAACACAAAATATGCAACATTTTCCCCCCAAAAATATCTCAAAGTGGAAAATTTAACATGACGTAATTGGAGCCTTTAATAGGTCAATAAAAAATAATAATGACATTGATTTTGATTCATTATTATTTTTTGAGCAATGACACTTAAAAACAAATCACACTAAAATTATTAGGGATCCAATAGGGTCCTACTCATTAAAGTGTTAGAAAATAAACTATAAATTTTTTTACTGGTTACTTTGAACACAATAATCTGGAGATCAACCTCGGATCTATCCGTCAATTAAAAGTTTTATTGTTGTTTATGTTTTTTGTTTTGTTCATTTTAGGCCCTTTTTTAAAAAAAACGCTCAGTTTTTTATAAGGCAAACACAAAATATGCAACATTTTCCCCCAAAAATATCTCAAAGTGGAAAATTTAACATGACGTAATTGAAGACCTGAATAGGTCAATAATAATTAATAATGACATTGATTTTGATTCATTATTATTTTTTGAGCAATGACACTTAAAAAAAAATCACAGTAAAATTATTAGGGATCCAAAAGGGTCCTACTCATTAAAGTGGTAGAAAATAAATTATAATTTTTTTTTTACTGTTTAGTTTGAACACAATAATCTCGAGATCAACCTCAGATCTATCCGTCAATTAAAAGTTTTATTGCTGTTTATGTTTATTGTTTGTTCATTTAAGGCCCTTCTTTAAAAAAAAAAACAGCTCAGTTTTTTATAAGGCAAACACAAAATATGCAAGATTTTCCCCCCAAAAATATCTCAAAGTGGAAAATTTAACATGACGTAATTGGAGCCTTTAATAAGTCAATAAAAATTAATAATGACATTTATTTTGATTCATTATTATTTTTTGAGCAATGACACTTAAAAACAAATCACACTAAAATTATTAGGGATCCAATAGGGTCCTACTCATTAAAGTGTTAGAAAATAAACTATACATTTTTTTACTGTTTACTTTGAACACAATAATCTGGAGATCAACCTCAGATCTATCCGTCAATTAAAAGTTTTATTGTTGTTTATGTTTTTTGTTTTGTTCATTTTAGGCCCTTTTTAAAAAAAAAACGCTCAGTTTTTTATAAGGCAAACACAAAATATGCAACATTTTCCCCAAAAAATATCTCAAAGTGGAAAATTTCACGTGACGTAATTGGAGCCTCGAATAGGTCAATGATAATTAACAATGACATTGATTTTGATTCATTATTATTTTTTGAGCAATGACACTTGAAAACAAATTACACTAAAATTATTGGGGATCCAAAAGGGTCCTACTCATTAAAGTGTTAGAAAATAAACTATACATTTTTTTTACTGTTTACTTTGAACACAATAATCTCGAGATCAACCTCAGATCTATCCGTCAATTAAAAGTTTTATTGTTGTTTATGTTTTTTGTTTGTTCATTTTAAGCCCTTCTTTAAAAAAAAAACAGCTCAGTTTTATATGGCAAACACAAAATATGCAACATTTTCCCCGAAAAATATCTCAAAGTGGAAAATTTAACGTGACGTAATTGGAGCCTTGAATAGGTCAATAATAATTAATAATGACATTGATTTTGATTCATTATAATGTTTTAAAGAAAGAAGCAGCCTGCATGGCAGCTTTGTGTTATTTGAGTAAACATTGCAACATTTTCTTGTTACATTTCACCCGTTTACTCCTAATTTTTACGTTTTAAACATTTTTCAATCGTATTTTTAAAAGGCCCCCGGCCCGCACTTTGGACACCCTTGGCATAAATGCATATTATAAAGTAATAATATGAGGGGATTAATGGTGCACGTTTATGTCAATGATGTCAAACGATGTATATATATTTTTTAAATCAGATACATTTGAATTTTTATTAATACCAGGTTACTGCCTGCATGCATAATTTTAATTAATTTAAAAAAAAAAGTGGCCCTCTGATTAGAAATGACTGTATTTTTTACGTTTGTCGAGAATATTTTCCTTTCCCGTTTCTATATGTGAACAAAAATGATTAGCATCTCTCTTAGCAGTAAGTGATTCCATTTTGCACTCTCCTCTCCACTTCTGAGACCACCATCAAAGCTGGAGCGGATCCAGTAGGTGATTTAAAATTCCTCTCAGCTCCGAAATGTCCGATTTTATAACTTGTTGAAAAGATTTAATAGATTCGGCGGGAGAGGGGGGTTGAAAAGAGGGCTGCAGAGTGTTATGCTGGCAGCAGCAGAACAAAGTAAATGAGTCGAGTTTAGTTTTATCTTCTAGTATTAACATAATTTGGGCTCTGATTTTTTAATTTTTTTTGTCTATAAGCTTCTTTTTTTTTTGTTTGTTTTTGGCAGATCACGGGCGAGAAACGACCATCTTCCGAGATGATGAAGCCCAAGCCCAAGCCGCAGAAGAAGAAGAAGAAGAAGGATCCCAACGAGCCCACCAAGCCCGTGTCCGCATACGCCCTGTTCTTCAGAGACACCCAGGCGGCCATCAAAGGACAGAATCCCAACGCCACCTTTGGGGACGTGTCCAAGATAGTCGCGTCCATGTGGGACGGACTGGGAGAAGAACAGAAGCAGGTACTGCGTATGCAAAAATGGACGCCGATTGTTTTTCGGTGACATTTTTCTCACATCGGGATAACGGTAGAAGTGCATGAAGAATTCAAAGGATCAAAGAGAACGCCATCATAAAACCTTCAAACCACTGCAGTGAGGTCACATTGATTTAAATGAGGAAGAAGCAGTGTACTGACTAGACACATCACCTAATTTACCATTCAATTTGAAGTACCATATTTTTTGGACACCAGTAAATAAGCCACGCCCACTAAATCAGGCGACCAGATGAGTAGTCCGCTGGCCTGTTCTAAAAATAGCTCAAATAGCAGCACTTACCAGTGAGCCGCCTCCATTTTTTGAATTGTATTTATTTACTAGCAAGCTGGTCTCGCTTTGCTCGACATTTTTAATTCTAAGAGAGACAAGACTCAAATAGAATTTGAAAATCCAAGAAAATATTTTAAAGACTTGGTCTTCACTTGTTTGAATAAATTAATAATTTTTTTTACTTTGCTTCTTATAACTTTCAGACAGACAGTTTTAGGGAAAAAAATACAACCTTAAAAATTACTTTAGGGTTTTTAAACACATATACCTTTTTACCTTTGAAATTCCTTCCTCTTCTTTCCAGACAATTTAAATCAATGTTCAAGTAAATGTATTTTTTTTATTGTAAAGAATAATAAATACATTTTAATTGAATTCTTCGTTTTAGCTTCGGTTTTTTCAACGAAGAATATTTGTGAAATATTTCTTCAAACTTATTATGATTAAAATTCCCCAAAATTATTCTGGCAAATCTAGAAAATCTGTAGAATCCAATTTAAGTCTTTTGAATTTCTTTTAAAATTTTTGTTTGGAAAATCTAGAAGAAATAACTATTTGTCTTTGTTAGAAATATAGCTTGGTCCAATTTGTTATATATTCTAGCAATGTACAGATTGGATTTTAACCTATTTAAAACATGTCATCAAAATTCTAAAATTAATCTTAATCAGGAAAAATTACTAATGATGTTCCATAAATTCTTTTTTAAATTTTTTTCAATAAGATTCGAATTAGCTAGTTTTTCTCTTAATTTTTTTCGGTTGAATTTTGAATCTGAAAGAGTCGAAATTGAAGATAAACTATGTTTTAAAATTTTAATTTCATTATTTTTCGTATTTTCTCCTTTTTTAAACAGTTCAATTAAATGTTTTTTTCATCATTAATTTCTACAAAAAACCTTCCGTAAAAGGAAAGAAAATGTACGACGGAATGACAGACAGAAATACCCATTTTTTTATATATATGGATTTATTTTTTAAAGGTAAATTGAGCAAATTGGCTATTTCTGGCAATTTATTTAAGTGTGTATCAAACTGGTAGACCCTTCCCATTAATCAGTACCCAAGAAGTACCTCTTGGTTTCCAAAAGGTTGGTGACCCCTGCTCTAAATGTTCTGGACAAAAATATTTTCCGTATATAAACTGCACTGGACTATAAGCCGCATATATACATGTTGTGAAAAGTGTTATTTACACAGTAAGATTCTGTAAATGTTTATCGACATTCCTTATTTGTTTCTAAACGGTGCCTGTGAAAAGGCAGTAAAACGGCTGACCAAACAAAACCGCAGACTGCGGTGTCCAAGATAGTCACGTCCATGTGGGACAGACTGGGAAAAGAGCAGAAGCAGGTACTGGGTAAGCAAAAATGGACGCCGTTCGTTTTTCAGTAAAAACATTTAACGGTAGAAGTGCTTAAAGAATATATAGTCTGCTTCAGGTTCCAAGAGAACACCGTCATAAAACCTTCAAACAACTGCAGTGAGGTCACATTGATTTAAATGAGGCAGAAGAACTGTATTAACTGAACATATCACCTAATTTACCGTTTAATGTACGCTACCTATTTTTTGGACGCCATTAAATAAGCCACACCCACTAAATTTTATGGAAAAAAATTATATTTTCCGTATATAAGCTGCACTGGACTATAAGCCACATATATACATGTTGTGAAATGTTTACACAGGAAGATGTTAAGGTCTTGGTCCAGCGGGGGTGACCCCAGCATGCAGAGACGGGAGACAAGGTGGGATTACAAAAATGAAAAAATTTAATTAGACAAAAAGGGACAACTAAAGGCGATGGGGCAGAAACGCACACCATGTAATCAGGACAAAGGTCGGCAGGTGAAAGGGCCAGGGCACCCTGAGCAAGGCAAGAGACCAACACAAGAAATCATTTTACCCCAGAGGGACTAGGAAATAAACACACAAGAGGTTAGGGAATTCAGGACAAAGTGAAGCAGGTGCATGCACGAGATGAATTCGGCATACAATAACCAGCGAGGCCAAGCTGTCAGTGACGAGCCTAAATACTGCCGGGTTAATTGAGAGCAGGTGTGCCACAATGTTCGCCCCTTGCAGAGGATGAAACACTGATAACACAGGTGCAGAAAAGGAGAAG
>NC_084612.1:67694443-67754443 GCF_033978795.1 Nerophis ophidion
GTGAACATTAAAGCACTCGACGCGTGTTTTTGTGAGGATGAGTTTTTTTGTTTTTCTTAATTTTGCAGCAGTGAAAAGAATTAGTGAAGTGTTGGATCACCGGAAGGTTAAGGATGTGTTGCTTCTCCGTATTGGACCTAGTTTCTGTAGTCCTAATGACGGCGCTGAGTGTCAGCAGGGTGCAGACTTATTGTCTCCTGTAATTCAGCGCTTATCAAACAAGTGCATTTCATTAATCTACAATTAGGGGGCTAATTCACCTCGGTGGCCGCTCGCGTCTCACAGCTTTGTTACGTTTAATTCACGCGCTGACCTGCAGCTTCCATCGCTAATGAATCCAAGTAACTTTGCTATAATTAGACGTGGTAATTTATTTAGAAAAGTCTGTGTCGCTGTGCAAAATCATTAGCGTGTGGTGAAATTAAATTTGACATGAAAGCTGCTTGAAGTGGTTTAGTGTAAGTGACTATAATTGATACACATGGAGGGTTGTTTTTGTTTTTGTTTTTTGCTTCTGGGCTGCAGGTGTGCACTCTTTAAACATGATTGGCAGATACAGATGTGTTATTCAGTTAAAATTGCACTGAAGACACACATTGTACGAACCCCGTTTCCATATGAGTTGGGAAATTGTGTTAGATGAAAATATAAATGGAATAGATTGATTTGATGCACATTGATGCACTACAAAGAGAAGATATTTGATGTTCAAACTAATAAACTTTATTCTTTATTTTGCAAATAATAACTTTGAGTTTCATGGCTACAATATGTACCAAAGTAGTTGGGAAAGGGCATGTTCACCACTGTCTTACATCACCTTTTCTTTTAACAACACTCAATAAACGTTTGGGAACTAATTGTTGAAGCTTTGAAAGTGGAATTCTTTCCCATTCTTGTTTTATGTAGAGCTTCAGTCGTTCAGCAGTCCGGGGTCTCCGCTGTCGTATTTTACGCTTCATAATGCGCCACACATTTTCGATGGGAGACAGGTCTGGATTGCAGGCGGGCCAGGAAAGTACCCGCACTCGTTTTTTACGAAGCCACGCTGTTGTAACACATGCTGTATGTGGTGTGGCATTGTCGTGCTGAAATAAGCAGGGGCGCCCATAAAAAAGCCAAAACCTGTATGTACCTTTCAGCATTAGAGGGGAACATTATCACAATTTCAAAAGGGTTAAAATAATAGAAATCAATTCCCAGTGGCTTGTTGTATTTTTTGAAGTTTTTTTCAAAATTTTACCGGTCCCGGAATATCCCTAAAAAAACTTTAAAGTGCTTGATTTTCGCTATTTGCGATGCGACTATCCATTTCCCTGTGACGTCACACAGTGCTGTCAATGTAAACAAACAATGGCAGATACCACAGCAAGATATAGCGACATTAGCTCGGATTCAGACTCGGATTTCAGCGGTTTAAGCGATTCAACAGATTACGCATGTATTGAAACGGATGGTTGGAGTATGAAAGTATTGAAGAAGAAACTGAAGCTACTGAGCGAATAGCTATTGACGCTATTCATAGCCATAGCATGGCCGAATAGCTGCGTTAGCATCGCCGGTAAAATGTGCGGACCAAACGATCAGGACTTTCGCATCTCTTGACACTGGATCAACTTAAATCCGTCGATTGGTAAGTGTTTGTTTCGCATTAAATGTGGGTGGAAGGAAACGTAATATAGTTGCAAATGCATCTGCAGGTTATCCATACATCTCTGTGTCATGTCTGCCTTAGCACCGCCGGTAAATAGCATGTTGGCATCGATTAGCATAGCATGTTATCATCGATTAGCTGGCAGTCACGCCGCAACCAAATATGTCTGATTAGCACATAAGTCAACATAAAAAAAACTCACCTTTGTGATTTCGTTGACTTTATCGTTGCAAATGCATCTGCAGGTTATCCATACATCTCTGTGCCATGTCCGTCATCGCCGGTAAAATGTGAAGACACTTTGGTACATTCAATGGGGGTCTGGCGGCAGACACTTTTGCATCTTCGGGCCAGTGGTGCAACTTGAATCCCTCCCTGTTAGTGTTGTTACACCCTCCGACAACACACGGGCGAGGCATGATGTCTCCAAGGTTCCAAAAAATAGTCGAAAAAACTGAAAACAACAGAGCTGAGACCCGGTGTTTGTAATGTGTTGAAAATGAAAATGGCGGATGTATTACATCGGAGACGTCACGTTCTGATGTCATCACCACATGAGCGATAAACAGAAAGGCAGAAAGATTAGCCAAAATTCACCCATTTAGAGTACGGAAATCGGTTAAAAAAAATACATGGTCTTTTTTCTGCAACATCAAGGTATATATTGACGCTTACATAGGTCTGGTGATAATGTTCCCCTTTATTGGTGCCTTCACAGATGTGGAAATCACCCATGCCTTGGGCACTAATGCACCCCCATACCATCACAGATGCTGGCTTTTGAACTTTGCGTCGATAACAGTCTGGATGGTTTGCTTCCCCCCCCCCCCCCCTTTGGTCCGGATGACACGATGTCGAATATTTCCAAAAACAATTTGAAATGTGAACTCGTCAGACCACAGAACACTTTTCCACTTTGCATCAGTCCATCTTAGATGATCTCGGGCCCAGAGAAGCCGGTGGCGTTTCTGGATGTTGTTGATAAATGGCTTTTGCTTTGCATAGTAGAGCTTTAACTTGCACTTACAGATGTAGCGACAAACAGTATTTAGTGACAGTGGTTTTATGAAGTGTTCCTGAGCCCATGTGGTGATATCATTTCGAGATTGATGACGGTTTTTGATGAGGGATCGAAGGTCACGGTCATTCAATGTTGGTTTCCGGCCATGCCGCTTACGTGGAGTGATTTCTCCAGATTTTCTGAACCTTTTGATGATCTTATGGACCGTAGATGTTGAAATCCCTAAATTTCTTGCAATTGCACTTTGAGAAACGTTGTTCCTAAACTGTTTGACTATTTGCTCACACAGTTGTGGACAAAGGGGTGTACCTTACCCCATCCTTTCTTGTGAAAGACTGATCATTTTTTGGGAAGCTGTTTTTATACCCAATCATTGCACCCAACTGTTCCCAATTAGCCTGCACACCTGTGGGATGTTCCAAATAAGTGTTTGATGAGCATTCCTCAACTTTATCAGTATTTATTGCCACCTTTCCCAACCTTTGTCACATGTTGCTGGCATCAAATTCTAAAGTTAATGACTATTTGAACATCAAATATGTTGTCTTTGTAGTGCATTCAATTGAATGGGGTCACGGGGGGTGCTGGTGCCTATCTCAGCTACAATCGGGCGGAAGGCGGGGTACACCCTGGACAAGTCGCCACCTCATCGCAGGGCCGCCGGCAGCTTCGTTGCCAGAATTTTTGTGTTGAATTTACATTGGGTTTTACAACAGTATATTGTTAATGGAAAAAAAACAGTACAAGTTATTTTTTTATTTGGGCGTCTTAGCTGACAGTTTTTTTTACCGTAAAAACAAATGTATAATTTTTCCATTTACAGTAATACACCGTTAAAAACAAGATTTTACAGTAAAAAATATGGCAGCTCAGTCAACAGAATCCATCCATCCATTTTCTACCGCTTGTCCATTTCGGGGTCGCGGAAGGCGGGGTAGTTGCATTTAAAAAAAGGCTTAAAAACCCTTCTTTAAAAAAAAAAAAAAAAAAAAGCCTTTTTTTAGATATATGCATACTAGTTCTAGCTATTAGGCTGTTTAGTTTTTATTTTTATTTATTTTTATTATCTTTTTATTTTCATTTTTTTTAATACACTGTAGCACTTTGAGGTTGTTTACTCAATTTAAAGTGCTTTTTACAAATCGAATCTATTATTATTATTATGTATTGGCAATTTTATGAATTGGATGAGTAGTTTGCTGTAAAATCATAAGTCAAGCAGATATTTAAGTATTTATTTTTATTTAGACAAAAAATCTTTGGAAAGTATGATAATATTCTGTTGCAATAATGGATACCATCCATCCATCCATTTCCTACCGCTTATTCCCTTTTTGGGGTCGCGGGGGGCGCTGGCGCCTATCTCAGCTACAATCGGGCGGAAGGCGGGGTACACCCTGGACAAGTCACCACCTCATCGCAGGGCCATAATGGATACCATTAAAATGTAAAAAGGTATGCAATTTCAAGCAGTACATAGGGCTGGGCGATATATCGATATGTCGATATCGCGGGTTTGTCTCTGTGCGATATAGAAAATGACTATATCGTGATATTCGAGTATTTGTATAAGAAGGTGCGAATCTGGTAACAAACGGAGGAAGAATTAAATTCCCAAGAAAAACAGCACGGGATCCATTGTGTGGCGGTGGTTTGGCTTCAAGCTGGAAGATGTTGAACATTTATGCGGCTAAAGCGTTGCTACAAAAAGTAGCACCACTGCTAATGCATCATTTGAAAAGTCACCCGCTGGAGAAAAAGGAGTGGTTGAAACTCTGCATGTCAACATCTCTGGCCGGTGCCACACCAACAAAATGCCGAAGCAACTATTTCCACATCAACACCATATGTAAAAAATAGTCAACATCAGGAGATAACGTCCGCAGGAACCTATTATGCAGCTAATTTTTATTTGACAGTTATTGAAATATAAATATAAAAGTGCACTTTATATGTTTTAAACTATTATAGTGGCGATCTGTACAAAAAGTACACATTAATTTAGTGTTGTTTTGATATGTCAGCTTGTGTGACATCATGCACAAAAGTGCACTTTATTTGTTTTTAACTGTTGTAGTGGCGTTCTGTACAAAAAGTACACTTTTATTTAGTGTTGTTTTGATATTTCATCTTGGTGACATCATGCACAAAAGTGCACTTTATTTGTTTTAAACTATTTTAGTGGCATTCTGTACAAAAAGTACACTTTAATTTAGTGTTTTTTTACACGTTGTCTTGGTGACGTCATGCACAAAAAATGCACTTTATGTGTTTTAAACTATTGTAGTGGCGTTTTGTACAAAAAGTGCACTTCAATTTAGTGTTGTTTTGATGTCATCTTGTGTGACATCATTCACAAAAGTGCACTTTATTTGTTTTAAACTATTTTGGTGGCATTCTGTACAAAAAGTACACTTTAATTCAGTGTTTTTTTTTACAAGTTATCTTGGTGACATCATGCACAAAAGTGCACTTTATTTTTTTTAACTATTGTACTGGCGTTCTGTACAAAAAGTACACTTTATATTAGTGTTATTTTGTATGTTATCTTGGTGACATCATGCACAAAAGTGCACTTTATTTGTTTTCAACTATTGTAGTGGCGTTCTGTACAAAAAGTACACTTTAATTTGGTGTTGTTTTGATATGTCATCTTGTGCGACATCATGCACAAAAGTGCACTTTATTTGTTTTTAACTGTTGTAGTGGCGTTCTGTACAAAAAGTACACTTTTATTTAGTGTTGTTTTGATATTTCATCTTGGTGACATCATGCACAAAAGTGCACTTTATTTGTTTTAAACTGTTTTAGTGGCATTCTGTACAAAAAGTACACTTTATTTTAGTGTTATTTTTGTGTGTTATCTTGGTGACATCATGCACAAAAGTGCACTTTATATGTTTTTAACTATTGTAGTGGCGTTCTGTACAAAAAGTACACTTTAATTTGGTGTTATTTTGATATCATCTTGTGTGACATCATGCACAAACGTGTCCTTTATTCGTTTTAACTATTGTAGTAGCGTTTTTTACAAAAAGTACACTTTAATTTGGTGTTGTTTTGATATGTTATCTTGTGTGACATCATGCACAAAAGTGCACTTTATTTTTTTTAAACTATTTTAGTGGCATTCTGTACAAAAAGTACACTTTTATTTAGTGTTGTTTTGATATGTCATCTTGGTGACATCATGCACAAAAGTGCACTTTATTTGTTTTAGATTATTTTAGTGGCATTCTGTACAAAAAGTACACTTTAGTGTTTTTTTTACACGTTATCTTGGTGACACCATGCACAAAAGTGCACTTTATTCGTTTTTACTATTGTAGTGGCGTTCTGTACAAAAAGTACACTTTAATTTGGTGTTGTTTTGATACGTCATTTTGTGTGACATGCACAAAAGTGCACTTTATTTATTTTCAACTGCTGTAGTGTTTTGTACAAAAAGTACCTTTTAATTTGGTTTTGTTTTGATATGTCATCTTTGTGTGACATCATGCACAAAAGTGCACTTTATTTGTTTTTAACTATTGTAGTGGTGTTCTGTACAAAAGGTACACTTTAATTTGGTGTTGTTTTGATATGTCATCTTGTGCAACATCATGCACAAAAGTGCATTTTATTTGTTTTGAACTATTGTTGTGGAATTCTGTACAAAAAGTACACTTTTATTTAGTGTTGTTTTGATATGTCATCTTGTGTGACATCATTCACAAAAATGCACTTTATTTGTTTTAAACTATTATAGTGGCGTTTTGTACAAAAAGTACACTTTAATTTAGAGGTTTTTTAATATGCTATATTGGTGACATCATGCACAAAAGTGCACTTTATTTGTTTTTAATTGCTGTAGTGGCGTTCTGTACAAAAAGTACACATTAATTTTGTGTTGTTTTGATATGTCATCTTGTGTGACATCATTCACAAAAATGCACTTTATTTGTTTTAAACTATTATAGTGGCGTTCTGTACAAAAAGTACACTTTCATTAAGAGTTGTTTTTATATGTTATCTTGGTGACATCATGCATAAAACTGCACTTTATTTGTTTTTAACTGCTGTAGTGGCGTTCTGTACAAAAAGTACACATTAATTTAGTGTTGTTTTCATATTGTCACGCCCATGAGATCATGTTTCGTTTTTTTCATGTTCGGTTTTCATTCTTGGACAATCGTTTCCTATGTTTGCACTTCCTTGTTTGTTTTATCACCTTGCCCGCATGTCACGCCCCTGTCCTCAGCTCTCACACCCGTTGTTAATTATCATAGCTATTATTTAAGCCACAGTTACCAGGTAGTCCAGCCTGGCAACTTCCCATATTCCTAAAAGTGCCTTCATGACATGCCATTGCTGTATGATCATTCTGTCCATGTCACAGTAAGTTTTTGTTATTCATGCCACTGTGCAAGTGTTTTGTTTCATGTTTATAGTTTATAGCCTTTGTGCTAGTCTTTTGTTTTTCATTAGTCAAGTTTGTTCCCTGCCATTGTGCGCGCTTTTTGTTTGTTCCTGTTTTTTAGTTATAGTGTAAATAAACATGTTTTTCTTTCTTGCCTGGCTCGTGCCAATTTTCCTTTGCGTCGAGGAAACAATCCAAGTCATAATCCAAGTCCTGACATATATGTTATCTTGGTGACATCACGCACAAAAGTGCACTTTATTTGTTTTAAACTATTGTAGTGGCGTTCTGCACAAAAAGTACACTTTAATTTAGTGTTTTTTTGATATGTCATCTTGGTGACATCACGCACAAAAGTGCACTTTATTTGTTTTAAACTATTGTAGTGGCGTTCTGTACAAAAAGTACACTTTAATTTAGTGTTTTTTTGATATGTCATCTTTGTGTGACATCATGCACAAAAGTGCACTCATAGCTTGTTTTAAAATGTCTCTTACAATCTTGCACTTTCTGTTTTGGAAATGACATGAATTTTTGTGCCACTGCTTAATAACTGTTTAATAAATACAGTATAGGTAAATTGACTTATTATATGCATCAAGTGTTCATTCAAGGCTAAGGCAAAATATGGAGATCTATATCGTGTATAGTGACATGGTCTAAACATATCGAGATATTAATAAAAAGCCATATCGCCCAGCCCTAGCAGTACGTAAATTTTTTCTGTCAAAATGAAAACAAATCCATTACATTTAATGAGAAAATATTCCGTACGTTTTGGACACATCATTTCCAGGTGTTTGCGGGCCAGATAACATGATGTTGCCTTGAGTTTGACACCGGTGAGTTAGTCCGTCGGTCCATTACTTAGTCAAAAAAATAACCGCGACAAAAGAAGAACACATGAACTCTCTGCCGTTATGAATCCCTGAATGAAAATGAAAGTGTCCATCCATCCGTTGCGTTAGCCTGCCGACTAACAAATAAACCTGCAACCTTTTTTTTTTTTTATATACCACTTTGTTTAGCATGTGTGTGCCTGTCCAGTGGATCGCCACATCAACCAAATGCATTGATGGAACATTATCCTAATCACCGCTTCTTTCTTTTTTTGTTGTTGTTGTTGTGTTTGTTGGTGCAGAACTACAAGAGGAAAACGGAGGCTGCAAAGAAGGAGTACCTGAAAGCATTGGCTGCCTACAGAGCCAGTCTGGTTTCCAAGGTAACCATGCATGTGTGTGTGTGTGTGTAGGTCATGCTTTTAAAATACATGGGTCAGCGGCGATATAAAGGATGATAAATCAGACGCTGACAATTCCTCATACTATCAAGGAAAAAGAGTCAAGCTTACTTTTTTGCACGTTTATGTTTTTAAAGGCTTCCTGAAATGACATTTTTTTATTTAAACAGGGATATCAGGTCCATTCTATGTGTCATACTTGATCATTTCGCGATATTGCCATATTTTTGCTGAAAGGATTTAGTAGAGAACATTGACGATAAAGTTTGCAACTTTTGGTCGCTAATAAAAAAGCCTTGCCTGTACCGGAAGTAGCAGACGATGTACGCCTGACGTCACGGGTTGTAGGGCTCCTCACATTGTTTATAATCATAGCCTTTATTCGGACCGAGAAAGCGACAATTTCCCCATTAATTTGAGCGAGGATGAAAGATTTGTGGATGAGGAAAGTTAGAGTGAGGCACTTGAAAAAAAAAGCGATGGCGGCGGCAGTGGGTATGTTTCAGATGTAATTAGACACATTTACTAGGATAATTCTGGAAAATCCCTTATCTGCTTATTAGTTTAATAGTATTTTAGTGAGATTATACTGTCATACCTGAAAGTCAGATGGCTGCGGTGAACGCCAGTGTCTCTGAGATAAGCCGAAGAGCCAAGATCACAGCTGCCTTTTTGACAGTTACAGGACGAGGTCCCATAATTCACTGAAGTCTCCGGTAAGAGCCGACTTAATATCACAATTTTCCAATCCAAAAACTTGCTGGTTGACGTAGAGAAACATGTTCGCTTGACCGCTCTGTGTTAAAGGCCTACTGAAATGAGATGTTCTTATTTAAACGGGGATAACAGGTCCTTTCTATGTGTCATACTTGATCATTTCGCGATATTGCCATATTTTTGCTGAAAGGATTTAGTAGAGAACATCGACAAAAAAGTTCGCAACCTTTGGTCGCTGATTAAAAAGCCTTGCCATTACCGGAAATAGCAGACGATGTGCGCGTGACGTCACGGGTTGTAGGGCTCCTCACATCCTCACATTGTTTATAATCATAGCCTTTATTCGGACCGAGAAAGCGACGATTTCCTCATCAATTTAAGCGATGATGAAATATTTCTGGACGAGGAAAGTTAGAGTGAGGCACTTGGAAAAAAAAAAAAAAAAGCGATGTGTGTTTCGGATGTAATTAGACACATTTACTAGGATAATTCTGGAAAATCCCTTATCTGCTTATTGGGTTAATAGTATTTTAGTGAGATCATACTGTCGTACCTGAAAGTCGGATGGCTGCGGTGAACGTCAGTGTCTCTGAGAGAAGCAGAGGAGCCAAGATAACATCTGCATTTTCGAAAGCTACAGGAGGAGGTCCCATAATACACTAAAGTCTCCGGTAAGAGCCGACTTAATATCACAATTTTCCCATCCAAAAACTTGCTGGTTGACGTAGAGAAACATGTTCGCTTGACCGCTCTGTGTTAAAGGCCTACTGAAATGAGATGTTCTTATTTAAACGGGGATAACAGGTCCTTTCTATGTGTCGTACTTGATGATTTCGCGATATTGCCATATTTTTGCTGAAAGGACTTAGTAGAGAACATCGACGATAAAGTTCGCAACTTTTGGTCGCTATTAAAAAAAGCCTTGCCTGTACCGGAAGTAGCAGACGATGTGCGCGTGGCGTCACGGGTTGTAGGTCTCCTCACATCCTCACATTGTTCATAATCATAGCCTCCAGCAGCAAGAGTTATTCGGACCGAGAAAGCGTCAATTTCCTCATCAATTTGAGCGAGGATGAAAAATATGTGGATGAGGAAAGTTAGAGTGAGGCACTAAAAAAAAAAAAAAAAGCGATGGCTCTTGGCGGCGGCAGTGGGTGCGTTTCAGATGTAATTGGACACATGTACTAGGATAATTCTGGAAAATCCCTTATCTGCTTATTGTGTTAATAGTATTTTAGTGAGATTATACTGTCATACCTGAAAGTCGGATGGCTGCGGTGAACGCCAGTGTCTCTGAGTGAAGCCGAGGAGCCAAGATCTCAGCTGCCTTTTTGACAGCTACAGGAGGAGGTCCCATAATACACTGAAGTCTCCGGTAAGAGCCGACTTAATATCACAATTTTCCCATCCAAAAACTTGCTGGCTGTGTTAAAGCTTCACAACAAACAAAGAAACACCGGCTGTGTTTCGGTGCTAAAGGCAGCTGCAATCCACCGCTTTCCACCAACAGCATTCTTCTTTGACGTCTCCATTATTAATTGAACAAATTGCAAAGAAACTCCGCGGGAAATTTTGAATTGTGATTTAGTAAACTAAACCGGCCGTATTGGCATGTGTTGCAATGTTAATATTTCATCATTGATATATAAACTATCAGACTGCGTGGTCGGTAGTAGTGGGTTTCAGTAGGCCTTTAAAGCCAAACTTTGCTACATTTTCTCCTGAAACTGCTTTCATATCGCCATTGTTTCCCTTTTAATACAGCTCCAAATTGCATTTCCATACTAAGCCCCGCCCGTCCGTGCAGCGCCACACTTCCTCCCCGGCTGAAAACAAGCACCTTGATTAAAGCATGAATAGTTAATTCGTCTGCCTCTTCAAACTCAAAGCGGCTCGTCTTTGCCGCCATTCGCGTCCCGGCGCTGATTGATACTATACATCGGCGACAGGCAGAAAAGAAGACCCTAAAAAAAATAATAATAAAAAATAAAACTCCTCAAGCGTCAGCCAATCAGAGAGTCAAGATTCAAATGAGTCTTTTCACGGTAAATAGATGTGGAGGTAATTGGAGTGTCATTATAAGACATTCAAATCCTCGCCGTGCACCTGTTGCGTTTTTTTTTTTTTTGTTTCGGGTCATGTCAACAACTCTGAGGAGCTTAGTGCAAAAAAAAAAAAAAAAGTGTAATTGCGGGGGAGAAAAATCACAGCAAATGTAAGTAAAAAAAAACAAAAAAAAATGCCGACTTGGACTGCGGGATATTTTGTTTTTCCAACGCAAAAGGATGATTGGCACGAGCCAGACGTGGACGTGAGTAAATTTTTATTTATTCTAACAAAACTAAAAAAAAGGCAAACAGACGGCGCGCACAAAGGCGGAGAACAAACTTGACTAATGAAAACAAAAGACTAGCACAGAGGCTATAACTATAAACACGAAAGAAAACACTTGCACAATGGCATGAATAACAATGAACTATGAACAAAAAACGTACATGACATGGAACTGAGAACGAGACATGAATCTTTGCAAGGTGCGTAGCATGTGGTAGACATGAGAAGGAGGTGTAAAGTTGCCAGGACAAAGAACAGAAACAGAATGTCTTAAAGGCCTACTGAAACCCACTACTACCGACCACGCAGTCTGATAGTTTATACATCAATGATGAAATATTAACATTGCAACACATGCCAATAAGGCCTTTTTAGTTTACTAAATTGCAATTTTACATTTCCTGTTGACGCGTGCGTTTGATGTCACCGGTTGTAGCGGACATTCTTTTCCAGCCCGATCCAAGCTATAAGTAGTCTGCTTGAATCGCATAATTTCACAGTATTCCGGACATCTGTGTTGCTGAATCTTTTGCAATTTGTTCAATTAATAATGGAGACGTCAAAGAAGAAAGATGTAGGTGGGAAGCGGTGTATTGCGGCCGCCTTTACCAACACAAACACAGCTGGTGTTTTCTTGTTTAAAATTCCCAAAGGTGAAACTTTAATATGGATCAGAGCGGTCATGCGGACATGATTCCTGACCACATGTCAACCGGCAGGTTTCGGTTAGAAAATTGTGCTAATAAGTCGGCTCTTACCGTAGACATGAGAGGAGCTTGCGTCCTCCTGTAGCTGCGGACTAATACTTCCTCCCACCGGAGACACTGGCGGTCACCACATCCTTGGCCACACTCCTCCGACTTTCAGGTACCTTATAATCTCACTAAAACACTAGTAACACAATAAGCAGATAAGGGATTTTCCGGAATTATCCTAGTAAATGTGTCTAATAACATCTGAATCGCTCTCACTGCCCTCGCCTTTTTTTTTTTTCTAGTCCTCCACTCTCACTATCCTCATCCACGAGTCTTTCATCCTCGCTCAAATTAATGGGGAAATTGCAATTTTACATTCCCTGTTGAAAACGTCGCAGTATGATGACGCGTGCGTTTGATGTCACCGGTTGTAGCGGACATTTTTTTCCAGCCCGATCCAAGCTATAAGTAGTCTGTTTTTATCGCATAATTACACAGTATTTTGGACGTCTGTGTTGCTGAATCTTTTGCAATTTGTTCAATTAATAATGGAGACTATAAAGAAGAATGTTGTTGGTGGAAAGCGGTGGATTGCAGCTGCCTTTAGCTTCGAAACACAGCCGGTGTTTCTTTGTTTGTTGTGAAGCTTAAGCGAACATGTTTCTCTACCACATGTCAACCAGCAAGTTTTTGGATGATAAAATCGTGATATTAAGTCGTCTCTTACCGGAAACTTGAGCGGAGTTAGCGTCCTCCTGCAGCAGCTGTCAAAAAGGCAGCTGTGATCTTGGCTCCTCCATTGGTTCCTCTCAGAGACACTGGCGGTCACCGCAGCCCTCCGACTTTCAGGTATGAGTTTATAATCTCACTAAAACACTATTAACACAATAATCAGATAAGGGATTTTGCAGAATTATTCTAGTATATGTGTATAATAACATCTGAATCGCTCCCACTGCCGGCGCCTTTTTTTGTCTTGTAGTGCTTCACTCTAACTTTCCTCATCCACAAATCTTTCATCCTCGCTGAAAATAATGGGGAAATTGTCGCTTTCTCGGTCCGAATCGCTCTAGCTGCTGGTTGCTATGATTGTAAACAATGTTCAGATGTGAGGAGCTCTACAACCCGTGACGTCACGCGCACAACAACTGCTACTTCCGGTACAGGCAAGGCTTTTTTATTAGCGACCAAAAGCTGCGAACTTTTTCGTCGATGTTCTCTACTAAATCCTTTCAGCGAAAATATGGCAATATGGCGAAATGATCAAGTATGACACATAGAATGGACCTGCTATCCCCGTTTAAATAAGAAAATCTCAATTCAGTAGGCCTTTAGATAGTAGTGACATAATCAGCGATGGAACAGGTGCGTCACATGACAGCTGAAACTAATGAGTTGGCATGGTAACGAAAACAAACCAGGAAGTGCAAAACAAAACCGAACATAACCAAAACAAAATATGATCCATAGGCGTGACAGTCCTCTAATAAATATGACATTAATTGAATGGCCTTCCCCCTTTTCCCATTTTCAGTAAAATATCCTCTCTAATTTCATATTTCTTCAGTATTTTATTTTCCGCTCGGCCCTGCTATCTCTTCTCTCCTCCTCTAAACGTCATCCCTCCATCCCTTAGACCCCGTTGCATTGATTATTTTGTGGGATGGATGTGAGTCACGGCTAAAAAAGCCGGGCATCAGTCTGTTACCAAGAAGCCTGATATGTGTTTCGTATCTAACCGTGTGCATTGGAGTGTTTTTCCAACTAATAGTTCATGTCCGTGCTTTTCTAATTCTTCTTCTTTTTCTCTTTCTTCTTGTTACGGGACATTCATCCTCCGCTGTTGCCATTTCTAATATAAAGTAGTGTAAAGTTCTTACTTACAAACCCCGTTTCCATATGAGTTGGGAAATCGTGTTTGATGTAAATATAAATGCTACAAAGACAACATATTTGATGTTCAAACCGATAAACTTTTTTTTTTTTTTTCGCAAATAATCATTAACTTTAGAATTTGATGCCAGCAACACGTGACAAAGAAGTTGGGAAAGGTGGCAATAAATACTGCATTACGAGGGTAAAATATTTCAAAATAAATGCTTTAGTCACATACTTTTTTAACAAATTTACTGAATTCATTTGTGGCGCTGCAAAAATTTTTATAAATTACTTGGGCAAAATTTACCAAATACAAATCATTATTATTGTAAAATAAAACTTTTGAACATTTTAATTTCAAGACCTGATTTAGCTGCATTACAAGGGTAAAATATTTTACATCAAATACATTAGTCAGATTTTTTAACAAATTTACCAAATTAATTTGTTGCGGTCCAAATTTTTTCTTTAAATTACTTGGGAAAAATATTCCAAATATATATCATTATTGTTATAAATTAAAACTTAAGAAAATTTAAATTTCAAGACCTGATTTAGCTGCGAAACAAGGGTAAAATATTTCAAAATAAATGCATTAGTCCGATTTTTTAACAAATTTACTAAATTCTTTGGTGGCGGTCCAAAATTTTTTTATAAATTACTTGGGCAAAATATTTTAAATATATATGATTATTATCGTAAAATAAAACTTTAGAGAATTTAAATTTCAAGACCTGATATAGCTGCATTACGAGGGTAAAATATTTCTAAATAAATGCATTAGTCAGATTTTTTAACAAATTTACTAAATCCTTTGGTGGCGGTCCAACTTTTGTTTATAAATTACTTGGGCAAAATATTTCAAATACATATTATTATCGTAAAATAAAACTTTTGAAAATTTTAGTTTCAAGACCTGATTTAGCTGCGAAACAAGGGTAAAATATTTCAAAATAAATGCATTAGTCTGATTTTTAACAAATGTACCAAATTCATTTGTGGCGGTCCAATTTTTTTTTTTTATAAATTACTCGGGCAAAATATTCTAAATATATATCATTATTATCGTAAAATAAAACTTTAGAGAATTTAAATTTCAAGACCTGATTTAGCTGCATTACGAGGGTAAAATATTTCTAAATAAATGCATTAGTCAGATTTTTTTAACAAATTTACTAAATTCTTTGGTGGCGGTCCAACTTTTTTTTATAAATTACTTGGGCAACATATTTCAAATACATATCATTATTATCGTAAAATAAAACTTTTGAAAATTTTAGTTTTAAGACCTGATTTAGCTGCGAAACAAGGGGTAAAATATTTCAAAATAAATGCATTAGTCAGATTTTTTAACAAATTCACCAAATTCATTTGTGGCGGTCCAATTTTTTTTTTTTTTATAAATTACTTGGGCAAAATATTACAAATACATATCATTATTATCGGAAAATAAAACTTTTGAAAATCTTAGTTTCAAGACCTGATTTAGCTGCGAAACAAGGGTAAAATATTTCAAAATAAATGCATTAGTCTGATTTTTTAACAAATGTACCAAATTCATTTGTGGTGGTCCAATTTTTTTTTTTTATAAATTACTTGGGCAAAATATTCTAAATATATATCATTATTATCGTAAAATAAAACTTTAGAGAATTTAAATTTCAAGACCTGATTTAGCTGCATTACGAGGGTAAAATATTTCTAAATAAATGCATTAGTCCGATTTTTTTAACAAATTTACTAAATTCTTTGGTGGCGGTCCAACTTTTTTTTATAAATTACTTGGGCAAAATATTCCAAATATATATCCTTATTATCGTGACATAAAACTTTTGAAAATTTTAATTTCAAGACCTGATTTAGCTGCATTACTAGGGTAAAATATTTCAAAATAAATGTATTAGTCAGATTTTTTAACAAATTTACTAAACTCTTTGGTGGCGGTCCAAATTTTTTTTATAAATTACTTGAGCAAAATATTTTAAATACATATCTTTAATATCGTAAAAAAAACTTTTGAATATTTTTAATTTTAAGACCTGATTTAGCTATGTTACCAGGGTAAAATATTTCAAAATAAATTGTTTCTTTTTCAGTGCAGTATAAGAATGCACAGAATATGGCCACTGTATTGTGTCCTTTTATCTTCATGTTTACATGCAAAAAAAAAACAAAAGTAAAAAAAGCAGCAATATCGCTGGCAGACATACACGCAGCCATTGTTTCAGAACAATAGACCGTGCTGTCCGTGGCGTGTCGCTGTTTCATGCTGGCACTGGGCCTCATCTGGCATATTTCAAACTACTGAAAGTTTGCTGTTACAAAATCACACACTTGCACGGACGCTCACGCTTCCGTCCAAGTGTGAACGTTTTTTTGGGCCGAGGCGTGAAAAACCACAAAGTCTAGACGAGCCCGCACTTATTCACCGCTTCCATATTCTAGTTTTGTTGCGTTTTTCTATCACATTCTGTTGTTTGACTTCCTTAGTTCCTGTTTTATCTGGTTTCCATGTTTTCATATTAGTTTCACCTGCCGTGGTTTTCAGACGCACACCTGTTTTGTTAATCACCACCCTTATTTAAGCCTGCCTTTCCTGTTCATTCATTATCGCATCCTAGTAAGTGTTTCACGCAGTTTGTGTTTCCCTTCAGTAACGATTCCATGTTTCCATGTGTTTACTTTCTAGCTTTCACGCTAAGCCTTTTGGTCCTCTAGCTCTCATGCTAGTAGTTTTTGTTTTCCCTTTTGTGCCTCGTGCAAGTTTGTTTGTTATTTCCCTAGCTCCCATGCTACCGCTTTTGGTTGTTTCAGCCCCCATGCTAGTTCTGTTTGTTTTATTTGTTAATTAAATCATTAATTTCTTACCTTCACGCTGTGTTCAAGCTCGACTGCATCCTTGAAAGAACGCCTCCACATCACAAAGCCCAACAATCGTTAAATAAGCTGCTAAAAAAATGGTGAAATTTTACTTTAAAAACTGGCAGCTCAGTCGCCAGAATTTTACATTAAAAAGAGTGGGTTTTTTACAACATATAAAACCATGTATAAATGGAATGGAAAAACAATACAACTGTTTTTAGTGGTAAAATTCAAGCAACAGAGCTGCCGGTTGTTTTTTTTTTTAACCATAAAATCTTGTTGTTTTAATGGGGTTTTTTTTTATTTCTTTTTTAATGTTTTAGTGTCTTACTGTATATAGAAAAAAATAGTGCCAAAGTTGGTTTTACTGTTAAAAAAACTTGGCCAATTTTTTACTGTAAAATCTACCGTCAATTTTACAGTCTACACTTAGATTGATAATTTGTTTTGAAATCCTAAGTCAAGCAGATATTTAATTACGATGTTTTATCTTTATTTTAACAAAAAAAATGTTTTGGAATACAAGATATTTTGATATTATTGCATTTTAAAAGATAAGCAATTGCATGCGATACATGATGTCATGATCCGCTACCCGGATCATATGTTTTGTGGATTTTTGAGTTTGTTTGTGCACTTCCTTGTTTGTTCTGTCACCATGGTTGCCTATTTGTTTCACCTGCTTCTTGTTTCCGGACTCACACCTGTTTGTTGATTACCATCCTTATTTAAGCCTGCCCTTTCAGTTGACTCGTTCTCGCTTCGTAAATTTGTGTTTCGCACAACAGCGACGACTCTGATCCGATCCTGTATTCCTGTTCGCAACCAGCTAGCTTCCACGCTAAGTACCGTATTTGTTTGTTTCTCTAGCTCCCATGCTAGCGCTTTTGGGGTTTTTCTAGCTCCCATGCTAGTTCTGTTGTTTTGCCTTTCGGTTCTACTGCCAGTGTTTCTGTTTCCTAGTCTAAGTTGTTTAAAAAATCTTCATTTCTTACCTTTACGCTGTGTTCGAGCCCGATCTGCATCTCGAAAGAACGCACCATCACCACCATGCCACCCAGACGTCACACATGACTTTTAATGTCAAAAGGGAACGAACCAAATATATTTAGCAAGAAAAGATTAAGCATTTTATTAACGCATATTATTTCCAGGCTTTCGCGGTCCTTGAGTTCGACACCTGTGGTTTAAGGTCTTTGCTTATTTAAAAAGTGCTCAAAACAACTTAATATAAAATCTGCCGTTTTTAAAGCCAATGTTTTTGTTTTCTAGTATCGATAAAACTGATGAATAACTTTTTAGAACGTTGTTAGATCAATATATTTTCTGAAAGGCCAACAAGCCGAGCAAAGATCGATATTCTTGATTTGTAGGATCTATAAATATGTCGATCAATCGTTAGCTTCCAGTATGTAATAGTTGTCAACAATTGCATTCTTCTTCTCCGCAGACGTACAACGACCCCACGGAGCCGAAAAGTGCCCAAACAAGCCAGGGCTCCCCGCACATGATGCCAACCAACCCGTCCCTGTACAGCGTGCCACACCCATCCCAACCGTCGTCCCCATACCTGGGTCCCGGCGCCTTCCCACTCGCAGACCTGCAGAGCTACGCGGGCCACGCCCCTCGCCACGCCCTCTCGCAGACGCTCAGCCAATCGCAGATGCTGCCCAGCATTAGTGCCTCTCCCCCTTCCTCCTTCCAGATCAGCCCGCCCCTTCACCCCCACCAGCAGCTGTCCCTGCACCAGAGCTCGCTCCTCAACCAGCCGATCCGCATGCAGCAGGTCCAGTCCCAGCCAATCATCTCCCACCAGATGGGACTGCAGGCCTCCCTCCACTCCCCGCCCCCTCCTGGCCAGCAGGTAGAGCTTTGACCGCCCAAAACCACGCGAACCTGTTCCCGGAAGTATTCACACTGTTGTGCCTCTCCTCCTTCAGGCGTACTCCCATCTCCAGTCAGAGTATCAGAAGAGCATTGGAGGCCCCCAGTCTCCAGGTGCACCTGGTCCTGGTCATGACTGGGACAGTGAATATTGCAATAGGGAATGCGGCAACCACTGCAGGCGAGCACTTTTCTTTACCTTTACACTCCTCACATTTGAACGGTGTATTTTCAAATTGGTTCTCGGGTATATCAATACTTTGGAAGTCATATAAAAAAAATAATATATCAATCAATGTTTACTTATATAGCCCTAAATCACTAGTGTCTCAAAGGGCTGCACAAACCACTACGACATCCTCGGTAGGCCCACATAAGGGCAAGGAAAACTCACACCCAGTGGGACGTCGGTGACAATGATGACTACGAGAACCTTGGAGAGGAGGAAAGCAATGGATGTCGAGCGGGTCTAACATGATACTGTGAAAGTTCAATCCATAATGGATCCAACACAGTCGCGAGAGTCCAGTCCAAAGCGGATCCAACACAGCAGCGAGAGTCCCGTTCACAGCGGAGCCAGCAGGAAACCATCCCAAGCGGAGGCGGATCAGCAGCACAGAGATGTCCCCAGCCGATACACAGGCAAGCAGTACATGGCCACCGGATCGGATCGGACCGGACCCCCTCCACAAGGGAGAGTGGGACATAGAAGAAAAAGAAAAGAAACGGCAGATCAACTGGTCTAAAAAGGGAGTCTATTTAAGGGCTAGAGTATACAAATCAGTCTTAAGGTGAGACTTAAATGCTTCTACTGAGGTGGCATCTCGAACTGTTACTGGGAGGGCATTCCAGAGTACTGGAGCCCGAACGGAAAACGCTCTATTGCACGCAGACTTTTTTTGGGCTTTGGGAATCACTAATAAGCCGGAGTCCTTTGAACGCAGATTTCTTGCCGGGACATATGGTACAATACAATCAGCAAGATAGGATGGAGCTAGACCGTGTAGTATTTTATACGTAAGTAGTAAAACCTTAAAGTCACATCTTAAGTGCACAGGAAGCCAGTACAGGCGTAATGTGATCAAACTTTCTTGTTCTCGTCAAAAGTCTAGCAGCCACATTTTGTACCAACTGTAATCTTTTAATGCTAGACATGGGGAGACCCGAAAATAATACATATATTCATACACACCAGGGTTTCCCGCAGCCGTCCGCCTTAAAAACAAAGAACCACCGCCTGATCTAAAGTCTTAACAAGCTGCTCTGCTTAGTTCTGCCTCTGCCTCTGTCAGTACGTCTCTGCAGCACCCATCATTGTCCCACCCACAGAACCATCTGATTGGTTACACGCAGAGCGGTAACAGCCAATCAGCCGTGCGTATTCAGAGCGGTAACAGCCAATCAGCCGTGCGTATTCTGAGGCATGGAGTCAGTGCTCCTGCAGGGGAGTGAGCAGGTAGGTGTTTAGCAGGAAAGGCAGCGGACTCTCCCCAAATTATAATAAACACCTCCCAACCAACTATTAGTAACATCACTATGAGCCCGTTGACGTTCTAGAAACATAAGCGGCAGCTCAGCTCGCTCGCAGTTCTTGAGGTGAAGGCTAATTAGGTTTTAGCATAATGTTAGCTCACTATGCGGTGTGTGTGTGTTACGGACAGCAAAGCCCTGTCTGTCTGAGAGAAAAACAAGCATTATTGACCTACAGTTAACAACTTAAGTTATTTCACTTTTTTGCAGTAGTACTAAATCAAATGAATTAAGAAAATCAAACCCATTTTCCGGCCCTCGATTCCACAACATGAGACGCACTCAAACGGTTCTTGCAATTCCTCGTCCATTCTAACGCTTGTGTGTGTGTGTTGCAGTGGCAACATGATCGGCAGGGACAAGCCCCTCTACCTCACCTGAGCCTCATCAAACATCAAGGCGGCGACCAAGCGAGGAGTCCACTCTCACCCTCTCCGTGACACCCCCCCCCCCCCACCCCCACCCCCACCCCCCCTTCCCACCCCAGCTGACACGCGTGTACATACGTTACATACTTTCTTTAGTTCTCATCTCGCGACGGGGACTTTTGGGACGAGAGCGACTTTTTTTCCCGTATTAGCCTGTGGTTTGAAGTCGCCCGATGCACTTAAGAAGCCCCGCCCCTCTCCTTTCAGACCCCTCCCCTCTGGTAGCTGGGCTGTAGAGCGCTCCTCTTTTGTGTCCCCTCAGGGACCCCATCCAGCTTTAAATAGAGTGCACAGGAAAACATTATTTTCCTGTTCTCCTTACTCTTTTATTTATTTCCGCTTTGCAAAGTTGCCCCCTCGTACTGAACAGAGATCTTTACTCCGACTAGTTCTTTTGTTTTTGTTTTTTGCTTAAGGGTCTGCAAGAAGCGACAGGAAAAAAAAAAAGGAAAAAAAAGCAGCGGGGGAATTGAAACTAAATAATCGTATTTTTTTGTTTTGTTTGAAATATTAAAAGACCCGTGGAGGTCGTCTGAGCTGTCACAGTGTGATTGTAAATACAACTTTTATGGGATCAATTCAAAGGAAGTCCACATGGAGTTTGTTCTTTTTCTGCAAAGCTACAATGTATGTCATTGAGCGTGTGTGTGTGTGTGTGTGTGTGGGCGTTAGAGCGTTCATGATGTGTGAGATTGATTGACGGTTTTGGCACTCTCGTTCTTGCATTGCATTTGTGCTCACTGGTGTTTTATTTTTATTTTATTTTTAAACACGCGTGTTATAAAGTCATTGGAAAGACATAACAGTCAAATAACAACCAATTTTTTTTTCCCTACCCAAAAATTAATTCTGTCTCTCGGACATTTACAATTTAGGTAGACTCACATTGCATTCTTTTTTTTTTTTTTTATTATAATTATTTTTTTGTTTACTGTTTTTAATCGCCCAACTGTAGCATTGTTGTTTTTTTTCCCAGTTGTTACCCTTTTTAATTATGTGTAAAAAAAACAAAAACTGCGGATGAGAAATAAACAATTGCCAATTGTAGTTATATTATTTGTGAAGCCAGTCATTTTTTTTTTTTTTTTTTTTTTTTTGCAAGCTGCTCATCATCTACTTAAAATTGTTTTTTTTTTGTTATTTTTTTTAGAGCGGATGTTTTTTATATTATTAAAAAAAAAAGGTGTGCTATGAGTAAAACATTCTTAAAACATGTTTTTATTTATTAAAATTAATTGTTTTTTTTACTACAATATAATATTTTATTTGACTTTCCTTTAATTAAAAATAAAACAACATGAAATTAAACAACATTATTTGTTTAAGACAATAAAGGTGTTGTGTAAAATTATATTGCCATTTTTGACTCCCTCGCATTTCCCTTGGTAAAATATAAGACATGCCACAACGTTCATCTCTCTTCTTTTTTTTTATTTATGAACAAATGATTTTTATTTTTTTTTATTTTTTCTCATTTCAATGGAATTTATTGTTGCTGTCCAACTTTTGGTTCGATGCAATGCTGATCAGTCTTTTGTACAATGTAGCTGCTGCTTCCTTTCATTTGCCAGCAGCACCTTTGTGTGTCACAATGCTTCTTTTTATTTCCAAACCTGCATACAACGATGATGATAATAATAAAAAAATAAAAATAAAAATGTTTTAAAGCGCCCCTTGTCTCCATGTTATCTGGCCAGGCTTTAATGAGATGATCACACCTTCAATGGCAGCTTCTTTATATTTAGCACTGCGGGCTCTCCTATTGGCTGCCCGTAACGAACCGACGAGCAGATGCGAGAAGTCTCGGTGCATCGTGGGCGTCTCGTGTGAAAACACACTAAACGGATTTTATTCCAGTTTGTGCACAAAGAGACATAGAAATAGAAGTGAAAACCGCAATCATGCATTCCACGTGTACTAAACCCAAAACCAGTGAAGTTGGCACGTTGTGTAAATGGTAAATAAAAACAGAATACAATGATTTGCAAATCCTTTTCAACCTATATTCAATTGAATGCACTACAAAGACAACATATTTGATGTTCAAACTCATAAACTTAGTTTTTTTTTTGCAAATAATAATTAACTCAGAATTTCATGGTTGCAACACGTGCCAAAGTAGTTGGGAAAGGGCATGTTCACCACTGTCTTACATCACCTTCTTTTTCTTAACAACACTCAATAAACGTTTGGGAACTGAGGAAACTAATTGTTGAAGCTTTGAAAGTTCAATTCTTTCCCATTCTTGTTTTATGTAGAGCTTCATTCGTTCAACAGTCCGGGGTCTCCGCTGTCGTATTTTACGCTTTATAATGCCCCACACATTTTCGATGGGAGACAGGTCTGGACTGCAGGCGGGCCAGGAAAGTACCCGCAATCTTTTTTTACGAAGCCACGCTGTTGTAACACATGCTGAATGTGGCTTGGCATTGTCTTGCTGAAATAAGCAGCGGCGTCCATGAAAAGGACGGCACTTAGATGGCAGCATATGTTGTTCCAAAACCTGTATGTACCTTTCAGCATTAATGGTGCCTTCACAGATGTGTAAGTTACCCATGCCTTGGGCACTAAGGCACCCCCATACCATCACAGATGCTGGCTTTTGAACTTTGCGTCGATAACAGTCTGGATGCTTCGCTTTCCCTTTGGTCCGGATGACACGATGTCGAATATTTCCAAAAACAATTTGAAATGTGGATTTGTCAGACCACAGAACACTTTTCCACTTTGCATCAGTCCATCTTAGATGATTCCGGGCCCAGAGCAGACGGCGGCGTTTCTGGATGTTGTTGATAAATGGCTTTCGCTTTGCAGAGTAGAGCTTTAACTTGCACTTACAGATGTAGCAACAAACTATATTTACTGACAGTGGTTTTCTGAAGTGTTCCTGAGCCCATGTGGTGATATCCTTTAGAGATTGATGTCGGTTTTTGATGCAGTGCCGTCTGAGGGCTCGAAAGTCACGGTCATTCAATGTTAGTTTCCGGCCATGCCGCTTACGTGGAGTTATTTCTCCAGAATCTCTGAACCTTTTGATGATATTACGGACCGTAGATGTTGAAATCCCTAAATTTCTTGCAATTGCACTTTGAGAAACGTTGTTCTTAAACTGTTTGACTATTTGCTCACGCAGTTGTGGACAAAGGGGTGTACCTCGCCCCATCCTTTCTATTGAAATACTGAGCATTTTTTGGAAAGCTGTTTTTATACCCAATCATGGCACCCACCTGTTCCCAATTAGCCTGCACACCCGTGGGATGTTCCAAATAAGTATTTGATGAGCTTTCAACTTTCGCAGTCTTTTTTGCCACTTGTGGCAGCTTTTTTGAAACATGCCGCAGGCATCAAATTCCAAATGAGCTAATATTTGCAAAAAAATAACAAAGTTTACCAGTTTGAGCATTAAATATCTTGTCTTTGCAGACAATTCAATTGACTAGAAGTTGACACGGATTTGCAAATTATTGTAGCTTCACGGTGGCAGAGGGGTTAGTGCGTCTGCCTCACAATACGAAGTTCCTGCAGTCCTGGGTTCAAATCCACGCTTGGGATCTTTCTGTGTGGAGTTTGCATGTTCTCCCCGTGAATGCGTGGGTTCCCTCCGGGTACTCCGGCTTCCTCCCACTTCCAAAGACATGCACCTGGGGATAGGTTGATTGGCAACACTAAATTGGCCCTAGTGTGTGAATGTGAGTGTGAATGTTGTCTGTCTATCTGTGTTGGCCCTGCGATGAGGTGGCGACTTGTCCAGAGTGTACCCTGCCTTCCGCCCGATTGTAGCTGAGATAGGCGCCAGCGCCCCCCGCGACCCCGAAAGGGAATAAGCGGTAGAAAATGGATGGATGGATGGATGGATGTAGTCTATTTTTATTTACGATTTACACAACGTAACAACTTCACTGCTTTTCTACATCAAAGCAGCTTTGGTGCAGCCTTGTTTTTGCAGCTCCTTTAGATAAGATTAGATAATACTTTATTTATTCCTTCAGGAGAGTTCCTTCAGGTAAATTAAAATTTTCAGCACAATCCCACTTAAGATTTAAATATTGTAAGTATTTTAGCTTTTAGGTCTTTTCAACAAAATGTATGGGATTATTTTCCATCAACAAAAAAATATGAAAAAAAAAGGCCTCAGTAAGCATATGGTACAGCGTAAAACTACAACCAAAACTCCACACACACATAAAAATATTCCACAAACACAAAAAAACATTTTCTTCAAGTTCATACTTTTGATAACGTTGTTGCACTTTTTGTTCTCCCTTTCTCACCGACAGCATCTGTAATTCCCACTCTATAACAGCAGGTGGTGCTCCTGAGTCAATTTAAGAAGAAGAAAGTGCCATTAGATTTTAATTAGGAATAATAATTTGTAATTTTTTTATGTAAAAATCCACTTTTCCTGATTTTTTGGTTGAAAATCAAAAACAAAGATAAATAATTTTTCAACATATGTTTGTGTAAAAACGTCACAGGTTACATTGCCTCTTCCCACCGGCCGCCCCCGACCGTCGGATGCTTCCACCGTGGAGGAAGCATCGGCTGCCTTCGCCTCGTCGAGAAACGTAGCTTCCCTCGGAGACACTGGCGGTCACCACACCCGTGGCCACACCCCTCCGACTTTCAGGTTGTACAGGTACGACCATATAATCCCACTAAAACACTAGTAACACAATAAGCAGATAAGTGATTTTCCAGAATTATCCTATTAAATTTGTCTAATAACAGCTGAATCACTTTGCCGTCTAGTTTTTTTTTTTTATACTCCTTCACTCTCACTTTCCTCATCCACAAATCTTTCATCCTTGCTCAAATTAATGGTCGCTTTCTCGGTCCAAATCGCTCTCGCTGCTGGTGGCCATGATTGTAAACAATGTAAGGATGTGAGGAGCTCCACAACCCGTGACGTCATACGCACATCGTCTGCTACTTCCGGTACAGGCAAGGCTTTTTTATTAGCGACCAAAAGTTGCCAACTTTATCATCGATGTTCTCTACTAAATCCTTTCAGCAAAAATATGGCAATATCGCGAAATTATCAAGTGTGACACAAAGATTGGACCTGCTATCCCCGTTTAAATAAGAACATCTAATTTCAGTAGGCCTTTAAAAAGAATGGACTTGGATAACAACTAACGTAGATTTCACAATAAAACTAGTAGTTCAGTTTACCTAATTTTTCTGTAAAAATAAAAGTGGTACTCGTATGAAAAAAAGAGTCCAAAACAGAAGGAGATAACGTCCGCAGGAACCTACCACATAGCAAAGGACAAACACTATTTGATTTCCTATTATTCAGCTAATTTTTATTTGACAGTTAATGAAATATCTTCTGTGACATTATGCACGAAAGTGCACTTTATTTGTTTTAAACTATTGTAGTGGCGTTCTGTACAAAAAGTGCACTTTTTTTTAGTGTTGTTTTGATAAGTCATCTTAGTGACATCATGCACAAAAGTGCACTCTATTTGTTTTTAACTATTGTAGTGGCGTTCTGTACAAAAAGTGTACTTTTATTTAGTGTTGTTTTGATATGTCATCTTAGTGACATCATGCACAAAAGTGCACTCAGTGTCAGGCTTGCCACTGACTGTTTGTGTTTTAGGTTTTCCTCTGTGTGTTTAGTATATCCTGTCCTTAGTTCCTGTCAGCACTCTTATTTTGGTTCAGCTTCCTGTTTGTCTCCCTGAGTGCTTTATTTCCCCTCACCTGCGGCTGATTGGCACCTGGCCACACCTGGTGTCAATCAGCCCACTCCTATTTGTACCTGCTTTGTCTTCCAGTCAGTGCTGGATTATTGTATGGATTGTCGATGTCGCTCTTGTTATCGCTCCTGTCGTCTCGTACCTTGTCTTGTCTATGCAGCGTTGCGGTAAGTTAAGTTTGATTGCGGTTTTTAGCTTAGTGCCTTTTGTTCCCTGCTTCCAAGTTTGTTTTTATATTACATGTACAACTTCTGATTCCTGCTCGATTCTTGCTAGCTCCCGTGCTAAGTTCCTTTTTATTTTCTAGCTCCCATGCTAGCTCCCTTAGTTTGTTATCCGCTCACGTGCGTGCTTTTTGTTTGTACCCTTTGTTTTTTGTCTTAGTGTTTTAAATTAAATCATGTTTTCTCACTCCATGCCTTCCTCCAAAAAACTTTGACACATAGCTTGCTTTAAAATGTCTCTGACGTGTATCGTGACATGGCCTGAAAATATCGAGATATTAAGAAAAAAGGCCATGTTGCCCAGCCTTAAATGGTACTGTTTTTAAACATTCAAAATAATGCACTGTAAAAACAATGAACGTAATGTTATGGAGATAAAAAAAAAAAAAAAAGAAACAACCTAGCAGCTTGGTTGCCAGATGTTTTGTCACGTTCGTGTCACATAATAGCGAGTGTCGTTTTCTCAAGATGCGGAAAAGCAGAAGAGTGTTTACTTCTTTCTTTAAGCGAGGCAAAAATACAAAAAAACAGAGATGTGCCGCTGTCAAGCGCACAACGAGCCCAAGGCAAAAACCTGGATTATTTTTAGCCTAGCATCAAAAGGCATGGACGTATGATGTAGCACGAAGCTAAGGAGAAACCAAAAAACAATATCAGCAAACAACGAATGTAACTGATGCCAAAGACGAACAAATACCCGAGTGGTATATAAGGGGCCATGATTAGTGTACACAACAGGTGGGGACACGAATCACTAAACAAAGGCAGGTGCGGAGAACGGCACTGGGCAAGAACTGAACACTAACAAAGGGAATCAATGCAACAAAAACAACACATGATATGACCTGACTTGTTTACTGTAAAAATATTTTTCCAGTAGAAGTAACACTCTAAAAATGACTGCATATTTAAAATAAAACTCTGGTAGCTCAGTCACCAGAATGTTACGGTAAATATAAAAGTGGCACTTTTTCCCATTTAATATTACTTTTAACGTGGTAAATAAAACTGGCAGAATGTTACTGTACAAATATAAGTTTTATCTTTTTCCACTTACAATAATTTGGTGTAAAATCCACCATAAATTTTACGGTAGGATTCTGCCGATTGAGCTGCCATTTTTTACCATAAAATCTGTGTTCGTTTTCAAATTGCATTATTATGAATGAAAAAAACCAAAATAGTACTACTATTATTTTTACAGCGACTAAAATGCCTTATTTTTATAGTAAAATGTAGAGTTTCTCTCACAATGGCTCTATTAATCAAAACATTTATTTTTATTAAAATACACTTCCCCATGTTGCAGGACGCAAAAGTGTCTCCAAACTTTTGACTGGCACTTTAAAATTATTAAATTCAATAAAAAAAAAAACAATTTGAAATGAATCATATTTATACAGCACTTTTCTCTAGTGACTTAAAGCACTTTGACGTAGTGAAACCCAATATCTAAGTTACATTTAAAGCAGTGTGGGTGGCACTGGGAGCAGGTGAGTAAAGTGTCTTGCCCAAGGACACAACGGGAGTGACGAGGTTGGCACAAGCGGGGATCGAACCTGGAACTCTCAAATTGCTGGCACGGCCATTTTACCAAGCGAGCTATACTTCCATGGCAATCAGTCCACAGAACACTTTTCCACTTTGCATCAGTCCATCTTAGATGAGGTCTGGCCCAGCAAAACCGGCGGCATTTCTGGGTGTTGTTGATAAATGGCTTTCACTGGCACTCTGTAGTTATTAATTTCAATTTAAAACATTTATTTTTTATATATTCATTAATGGGTCACATACATCGATGGGTCAGTGTTCCTATTCTTTTTTTTTTTTTTGCCTAATTTGACACCTCCAATACCACTTTATTTTTATATTTGTGTATCAAATATATTCATAAATCTATATTTTTTATGTTTTAATAAAACAAATAACCATAAAGTACAAATGACATGTTTGAGGATTTTTTCTCATTCTTTTTTGATAGAAATGTGTCTCCAAACTTTTGACTGGCACTTTATAGTTATTCATTTCAATTGAAAAATACATTGAAAAATAAATTATATTTATACAGCACTTTTCTCTAGTGACTCAAAGCACTTTTACATAGTGAAACCCAATATCTAAGTTACATTTAAAGCAGTGTGGGTGGCACTGGGAGGAGGTGGGTAAAGTGTCTTGCACAAGGACACAAAGGCAGTGACGAGGTTGGCAGAAGCGGGGATCGAACCTGGAATCCTCTAGTTACTGGCACGGCCACTCTACCAACCGAGCTACAGTATACCGCCGTGTTGTCATCAGAACACTTTTCCACTTTGCACCAGTCCATCTTAGATGAGCTCGGGGCCCAGCAAAGCTGGCGGAGTTTCCGGGTGTTGTTGATAAATGGCTTTCGCCAAAAGTGTCTTCAAACTTTTCACTGGCACTTTATAGTTATTAATTTCAATTTTAAACATTTATTTTTTATATATTCATTAATGGGTCACATACATCGATGGGTCAGGGTTTCTATTTTTTTTTGTAATTTGACAGCTATAAAACCATTTTATTTTCATATTTGTGGATTAAATACATTTATAAATATATATATATTTATTTGTTTTATTAAAACGAATAACCATACAGTACAAGTGACATGTTTGAGAATATTTTCTCATTCTTTTTGATGGAAATGCGTCTCTAAACTTTTGACTGCCACTTTATAGTTATTAATTCCAATTTAAAAAGACAATTTGAAATATGAAGTGAATTTTATTTATATAGCGCTTTTCTCTAGTGACTCGAAGCCCTTTTACATTGTGAAACCCAATATCTAAGTTACTTTTAAAGCAGGTGAGTAAAGTGTCTTGCCCAAGGACACAACGGTAGAGACGAGGTTGGCAGAAGCGGGGATCGAACCTGGAACCCTGAAGTTGCTGGCATGGCCATTTAACCAACTGAACCGCTTTGCATCAGTCCATCTTAGATGAGCTCGGCGCCCATGCAAAGCCGGCGGTGTTTCCGGGTGTTGTTGATAAATGGCACTTTATTGTTATTCATTTAAATTTTAAACATTTATTTTTTATATATTCATTAATGGATGGAAAAGTGTCTCCAAAAGTTTGACTGATAGTGTATAATTAAAAATGTGTAATTAATTTGATCTGGTCTACAATTTAAATCTACTGCCATAATTTTTTTTTTTTTTTATATCATCATTGGTGGACTTTCCAGTCAATGTTTTTGCAGTCATTGGTCATCTACTTCAAGGCACCTATAAAAACAAATTGTTTGATTCACTATTGAATATTATAACTATGTGTAGTTTTTTTGTTCTACAGCGACACAAATACGCATTTCATCAACATTTTTGCAATATTACACAAACTGTGTGCAGAAAAAATGTTCCACCTTACATAAGCGAGTCTGGAAGCCAACAATCCACCACAAGACAAAATGTTTCACTTGCAAACTTGCCGATGCGGCCGGAAATGCTGGCGGCTTTGACAAAAAAACAAGTTTCGTGTTAGTGTTGAGAAGAAGTTATTCTCAACACTAACACGAAACAAAACCCAACATGGACGTCACATGTCGAGAGAGGACAAGGACAAAATGAGACGGCAAGAAACACTTTTGCAGCGCTGCTTCACTTGCTTGTCATCAGGGGACAGGAAGTGACACGAGGGCCTCAAAGCACATTTTGTGGTGTCACACCTGCTGATTTGAAGTAACCTCTTGCACGTGCAAAGTCACGTTGACATCATCCACTTTCCTGTTTTTCATGCGATTTAATGAAGTTCACCAAATTCAGCCAGCCTGCCATTATATTAACCATTATATTAATTTTACATTAAATTAATCAATATATTATTACATTAAATTAACAATTATATTAACATTATATGAAATTAACCATTATATTAATATTACATGAAATTAACCATCATGGGCGGTATAACTCGGTTGGTAGAGCGGCCGTGCCAGCAACTTGAGGGTTGCAGGTTCGTTCCCCGCTTCCGCCATCCTAGTCACTGCCGTTGTGTCCTTGGGCAAGACACTTTACCCACCTGCTCCCAGTGCCATCCACACTGGTTTAAATGTAACTTAGATATTGGGTTTCACTATGTAAAGCGCTTGGAGTCACTAGAGAAAAAGCGCTATATAAATGTGATTCACTTCACATTATAATAATATTACAATAAATTAACCAATATATTATTGCAATAAATTAACCATTATATTAATATTACAATACATTAACCAATATATTATTACATTAGATTAGCCAATATATTAATAGTACATTAAATTAACTATTATATTATTATTACAAAAATAAACATTGTATTATCAAATTAAATGAACCATTGTATTAATAATACATTAAATTAACCATTATAATAATTTTACATTAAATTAACCATTATGATAAATTTAATTTAAATTAAACATTATATTAATAACACAATAAATATACCATTATTTTATTACATAAAATTAACCATTGTATTAATATTACAATAACTTAATTATTATATCATTACATTAAATTAGCCATTATATTTATATTACAATAAATTAAACATTATATTATTACATTAAATTAACCATTATATTAATATTACATTAAATTAAACATTATATTAATATTACATTAAATTAACCATTATATTAAAGATTAAATCAACCATTATATTAACATTACATTGACTAAATTAGTGAAGCTGTATATATATATATACACACATATATATATGCATATATATGTGTGCGTGTGTGTATATATATATATATATATACATATATACACATATATATATATATATATATATATACACACATACATATACACACATATATATATTTTCACACACGCACACACATATATATATATATATATACTGTATATATATACATATGTATAATATGTATATATATATATATATATATGTACACATATACATATATTTATACATACACATACATATACACACGTGTATATATATATATATATATATATGTATATATATATATATATATATATATATATATATATATGTATGTGTATATATATGTACACACACACATATATATAAATGTATATATATACATATATAAACACACATTATATATAAATGAATATATATACATATATATATTTATATGTATGTATGTATGTATATATACATGTATATATATATATATATATATATATATATATATATATATATATATGTATTCATTATGAATTTAGTTATAATGTATTTATTCAGCACTGCGTAATTGTATGTAAAAAAAAAAAAATTAATAAATGTTTTTGAGTTCCTTGTATATTTGATTAGTATTTATTATTCTAATCACCCTAACAAAAGCCTTGTGAATAACACTTTCTAATAATTTGACAAGATTATTCCTGCGAAACTGAGAGTGAGTTGGATAAAATTATCAAATATGATTAACATTAAGAGTAAGATTACTAATTCAGTGTTTGTATTTGAGTGGGCCTTGGGCCCCTCTGTAGTGGAAAAGTTGGGCCCTAAAGTCAAAAAGGTAAATAACCTCTGCGATACAGTGAGTAAAATATTATGGCTGTAAAAAAAAATGATGAATTACAGATTGAATAAAAGTTCAATGCAAAGAAGACCTATTAAAATCGTCATCTTATCACCCATCCATTTCCTACCGCTTGTCCCTATGGGGGTCGATATGTTTGAACTATTCTTTACAAAAAAACAGAAACATGTTCACCCGATGCTTGAGAATGTTAAGCACGGAGCTGCGGGCCAGATGGTGGCTGACAAAAAGCCAAGAAAATGTGCAAAGCTCTCTCAGACTGAAAGGAAAATAATAGAGCCGCATCCTTTCTCCCTCTCAGCACTTCTGCTGAACGTGAAGAGGAGATGAGTCAGATTGAGAGGACGACTCTTCGCTCGTCATCTCCGTGAGCGCCAACCGAATCGCGTAGACTCGTTCCGGACGGCCGTTAATGCTCTTCATTTCTGCTGCATCATGGACACGTAATTCGCGGTTGGAGTATTCACCAGATGGTCAGGAGTGTGGTTCTGGCCCTTTGTGTTGGGTATTAAAGTCCTACTGAAATGAGATTCTCTTATTTAAACGGGGATATCAGGTCCATTCTATGTGTCAAACTTGATCATTTCGCGGTATTGCCATCTTTTTGCTGAGAGGATTTAGTAGAGAACATTGAGGATAAAGTTCGCAACTTTTGGTCGCTAATAAAAAAGCCTTGCCTTTACCGGAAGTAGCAGACGATGTGCGCGTGACGTCACGGGTTGTAGGGCTCCTCACATCTGAACATTGTTTATAATACTAGCCTCCAGCAGCAAGAGCTATTGCGAACAAGAAAGCGACGATTTCCCCATTAATTTGAGCGAGGATGAAAGATTAGTGGATGAGGAAAGTGAGAGTGAAGGACTATAAAAAAAAAACTAGACGGCAGAGCGATTCAGCTGTTATCAGACAAATTTGCTAGGATAATTCTGGAAAATCCCTCATCTCCTTATTGTGTTACTAGTGTTTTAGTGATATTATATGGTCGTACCTGTACAACCTGAAAGTCGGAGGGGTGTGCCCACGGGTGTGGTGATCGCCAGTGTCTCCAAGGGAAGCCACGTTTCTCAAAGAGGCGAAGGCAGCCGATGCTTCCTCCACGGTGGAAGCATCCGACGGTCGGAGGCGGCCGGTGGGAAGAGGCAAGAGAGTCCGCAGCTGCCTCTTTGACAGGTGCAGGAGGAACGACGCTAGCTCTCCGCTCATGTCTACGGTAAGAGCTGACTTACTACCACCATTTTCCCACCGAAACCTGCCGGTTGACATGTGGTAGGGAACCATGTTTGTTTGACCGCCCTGTTCCATAGTAAAGCTTCACCGTCATCGTTCGTGGATGAGGAAAGTTAGAGTGAAGCACAAAACAAAAAGGCGACGGCTCCAGGCGGCGGCAGTGGGACCTTTTCAGATGTAATTAGACGCATTTACTAGGATAATTCTGGAAGATCCCTTATCTGCATATTGTTTTAAAGGGGAACATTATCACAATTTCAGAAGGATTAAAACCAATAAAAATCAGTTCCCAGTGGCTTATTTTATTTGTCGAAGTTTTTTTCAAAATTTTACCCATCATAGAATATCCCGAAAAAAGGCTTTAAAGTGCCTGATTTTCGCTATCTGTGAAACCACCGTCCATTTTCCTGTGACGTCATCCAGTGATATACATGCGATCCAGGCGGATAGCACAGCAAGATATAGCGACATTAGCTCGGATACAGCCTCGGATTTCAGCGGCTAAAGCGATTCAACAGATTACGCATGTATTGAAACGGATGGTTGGAGTATGGATGCAGATAGCGGAAACGAAATTGAAGAAGAAACTGAAGTTATTGAGCGAATAGCTATTGATGCTATTCGGCCATGTCTGCCTTAGCATCGCCGGTAAAACGTGCAGACCAAATGATCGGGGCTTTCGCATCTTGTGACACTGGAGCAACTTAAATCGGTTGATTGGTAAGTGTTTGTTTGGCATTAAATGTGGGTGGAGGGAAAGGTTGGATGCAAATATAGCTACAAATTTACATAGATAGATAGACCGATGGATAAAAAGTTAAACCACTACAGAGCTACTGGAGATGCAGCCGCCTTCCACAGCGCAAGCAGCAAAAAGAAACAAAAAAACATACAGCTAGCCTAAATATCATGTTAGCATCAATTATCATGCCATGCTAATTGATGCACACTCCACGTAAGTCAACTTGAATCCGTCCCTGATCGTGTTGTTACACCCTCCGACAACACACCAACGAGGCATGATGTCTCCAAGGTACGGAAAACAGTCGAAAAAACGGAAAATAACAGAGCTGATTTGACTCGATGTTTATAATGTGTTTGAGAGAATGGCAGTTGACAAATAATAGAAAGGCGTTTAATTCGCCAAAATTCACCCATTTAGAGTTCGGTAATCGGTTAAAAAAATATATGGTCTTTTTTCTGCAACATCAAGGTATATATTGACGCTTACATAAGTCTGGTGATAATGTTCCCCTTTAATGCCAAACAAACACATACCAATCGTTGGTTAGAAGGCGATCTTCGAATTCGTCTGAGCTTCCTCCCGTGCCGGGAGGCTCAAAAGCTTCTGTTTCTTCTTTAATATCGTTTTCGGTACCTGCCTCCACACTCCAACCATCCGTTTCAATACATTCGTAATCTGTTGAATCGCTTACGGCGCTGAAATCCGAGTCTGAATCCGAGCTACTTTGCTAAACCTTTCTGTGCTATCCGCCATGTTCGTTTCTGGTGGCTTCACGCAGTGACGTCACGGGACAATAGATGGGTGGATGTAGCGATGGTGTAAATCAGGCACTTTGAAGTCGTTTTTCGGGATGTTGCGTGATGGGTAAAATTTGGAGAAAAACTTCGAAAAATAAAATAAACCACTGGGAACTGATTTACATAGGTCTGGTGATAATGTTCCCCTTTAATAGTGTTTTAGTGAGATTTTAAAGTCATACCTGAAAGTCGGACGGCTGCGGTGAACGCCAGTGTCTCTGAGAGAAGCCGAGGAGCCAAGATCACAGCTGCCTTTTTGAGCTGCAGGAGGAGGTCCCATAATCCACTGACGTCTCCGGTAAGAGCAGACTTAATATCACAATTTTCCCATCCAAAAACTTGCTGGTTGACGTTAGAGAAACATGTTGGCTCGACCGCTCGGTGTTAAAGCTTCACAACAAACAAAAAAACACCGTCTGTGTTTCGGTTCCTAAAGGCAGCTGCAATCCACTGTTTTCCACCGACAGCATTCTTCTTTGACATCTCCATTATTAATTGAACAAACTGCAAAAGATTCAGCAACACTGATGTCGACTTTTAGCCGTGTGTGGTGCTGGGCTAATACGTCCGCTACAACCCGAGACGTCACAAACACGCCTCATCATTCCGTGACGTTTTCAACAAGAAACTCCGCGGGAAATTTAAAATTGTAGTTTAGTAAACTAAAAAGGCCGTATTGGCATGTGTTGCAATGTTAATATTTCATCATTGATATATAAACTATCAGACTGCGTGGTCGGTAGTAGTGGGTTTCAGTAGGCCTTTAAGGCGGTAAAAATGCATTTAGTGTTGTCATGCACGCTAACGCTGAACATTAATGCCGTCCAAGCACGTTTTGAGAAGATCAACGCCATGGAAAAAGCTTGGACTAAGGCTAGGGCGAGTACCAGGGTTCGGACTCGCGTAGCAGAGGTCAAACCGTAAGAATATTCTCCACATTTAAGAAGATTAAAAACGCCTTTGAAATCACTCGCTTTAGCCTCGGTTCTGCTTGAAGAGATACACACGACGTGCACTCCTCACACACATGAATTATTCTCTTTGGTTTAATGGTGTCGTGAAGTAGCAGTTGTGGGAGAGAGCGAGCGAAGGAGGAGGTTTGTTGAGTTTCACTCTCGGTTCCTGCTACGGCGCGGCAAGCTCGGGTGGACAAAGGCGTGAGAGACAGGCAACCATTTTAGAGGGTGCTTCGACCTTCAGATAGCTCGGTTCAGTCTATATCAGTGATTGGATTACCCAGCTGGGACAATCATCCGATCACCGGCCATGCTTGTTAGCAGCAGCCGGACCGAGACACAGTTGCTTGGAGTTGGAGTTGCTGAGCAGACGCGCACTGGACATTGTGAGAGAAAAGGAGGACCAGAGAGACTGAAAAGTCACAGAGCGGAAACTGAAAAGTTGGGTGTTTTCACTAGCGTGTGTGCGCTGCCGAATAAAAAGACATTGCTAACACCAGACACTTGGGCTATCGTGGGGGTTTGTCGGCATCAGGTGAACCCACAGGAGGGAGACTACCACACTTACCTGTGAAGGTTCTCGTTCATCCAGGTCGTCATCTCAGGCCGTTCAGTCGTTCGCAACCGGACTAGTTGGTTTGTCGTTTTGCCACTAAAACCGAGTAGGCTTCATCAGTTTGTGCTCATAGACTAAGATTGCTCAGATTTTTAGCTCAATCCTGACCAATATTACTTTGATTGGTCAGATCTAGTCCTGATCAATCTAAGTTCATCAGCTTGCGCTCATAAACTTGAATTGGTCAGGGCTAGTCTTGACCAATCTAACTTCGATTGGTCAGATCTAGTCCTGACCAATTCAACTCCGATTGGTCAGATCTAGTCCTGACCAATCTAAGTTCATCAGTTCGCGCTCATAGACTTGAATTGGTCAGGGCTAGTCCTGACCAATCTAACTTCGATTGGTCAGATGTAGACCTGACCAATTCAACTCCGATTGGTCAGATGTAGTCCTGACCAATCTAACTTTGATTGGTCAGATCTAGTCCTGACCAATTCAACTCCGATTGGTCAGATCTAGTCCTGACCAATCTAAGTTCATCAGTTCGCGCTCATAGACTTGAATTGGTCAGGGCTTTTCCTGACCAATCTAACTTCGATTGGTCAGATGTAGACCTGACCAATTCAACTCCGATTGGTCAGATGTAGTCCTGACCAATCTAACTTTGATTGGTCAGATCTAGTCCTGACCAATTCAACTCCGATTGGTCAGATGTAGTCCTGACCAATTAAACTCCAATTGGTCAGATGTAGTCCTGACCAATCTAACTTCGACTGGTCGGATCTAGTCCTGACCAATCTAAGTTCATCAGTTCGCGCTCATAGACTTGAATTGGTCAGGGCTAGTCCTGACCAATCTAACTTCGATTGGTCGGATCTAGACCTGACCAATTCAACTCCGATTGGTCAGATGTAGTCTTGACCAATCTAACTTTGATTAGTCAGATCTAGTCCTAACCAATTCAACTCCGATTGGTCAGATGTAGTCCTGACCAATTAAACTCCAATTGGTCAGATGTAGTCCTGACCAATCTAACTTCGACTGGTCAGATCTAGTCCTGACCAACCTAAGTTCATCAGTTCGCGCTCATAGACTTGAATTGGTCAGGGCTAGTCCTGACCAATTCAACTCCGATTGGTCAGATCTAGCCCTGACCAATTCAACTCCGATTGGTCCGATGTAGTCCTGACCAATCTAACTTCGATTGGTCAGATCTAGTCCTGACCAATTCAACTCCGATTGGTCAGATGTAGTCCTGACCAATTAAACTCCGATTGGTCACATGTAGTCCTGACCAATCTAACTTCGACTGGTCAGATCTAATCCTGACCAATCTAAGTTCATCAGTTCGCGCTCATACACTTGAATTGGTCAGGGCTAGTCCTGACCAATCTAACTTCGATTGGTCAGATCTAGCCCTGACCAATTCAACTCCGATTGGTCAGATGTAGTCTTGACGAATCTAACTTCGATTGGTCAGATCTAGTTCTGACCAATTCAACTCCGATTGGTCAGATCTAGTCCTGACCAATCTAAGTTCATCAGTTCGCGCTCATAGACTTGAATTGGTCAGGGCTAGTCCTGACCAATCTAACTTCGATTGGTCAGATCTAGACCTGACCAATTCAACTCCGATTGGTCAGATGTAGTCCTGACCAATCTAACTTTGATTGGTGAGATCTAGTCCTGACCAATTCAACTCCGATTGGTCAGATGTAGTCCTGACCAATTAAACTCCGATTGGTCAGATGTAGTCCTGACCAATCTAACTTCGACTGGTCGGATCTAGTCCGGACCAATCTAAGTTCATCAGTTCGCGCTCATACACTTGAATTGGTCAGGGCTAGTCCTGACCAATCTAACTTCGATTGGTCAGATCTAGACCTGACCAATTCAACTCCGATTGGTCAGATGTAGTCCTGACCAATCTAACTACGATTGGTCAGATCTAGTCCTGACCAATTAAACTCCGATTGGTCAGATGTAGTCCTGACCAATCTAAGTTAATCAGTTCACGCTGATAGACTTGAATTGGTCAGGGCTAATCCTGACCAATCTAACTTCGATTGGTCAGATCTAGCCCTGACCAATTCAACTCTGATTGGTCAGATGTAGTCTTGACCAATCTAACTTTGATTGGTCAGGACTAGTCCTGACCAATTCAACTCCGATTGGTCAGATGTAATCCTGACCAATTAAACTCTGATTGGTCAGATGTAGTCCTGACCAATCTAACTTCGACTGGTCAGATCTAGTCCTGACCAATCTAAGTTCATCAGTTCGCGCTCATACACTTGAACTGGTCAGGGCTAGTCCTGACCAATCTAACTTCGATTGGTCAGACCTAGACCTGACCAATTCAACTCCGATTGGTCGGATGGAGTCCTGACCAATCTAACTTCGATTGGTCAGATCTAGTCCTGACCAATTAAACTCCGATTGGTCAGATGTAGTCCTGACCAATTAAACTCCGACTGGTCAGATGTAGTCCTGACCAATCTAACTTCGACTGGTCAGATCTAGTCCTGACCAATCTAAGTTCATTAGTTCACGCTCATAGACTTGAATTGGTCAGGGCTAGTCCTGACCAATTCAACTCCGATTGGTCAGATGTAGTCGTGACCAATCTAACTTCGACTGGTCAGATGAAGTTTTATATCAAAATGCTCAAAAAACTGTGACTAAAAACTGTATCTAAATGAATTCATAAATTCCTAAATGCTAACATGAAAATGAATCTTTACACCTCAAGAATCGAAACGAGTCATGTGGTGCCCAAAAATTCACAGCCCTAATAACCACAATAAAACTCCAGACAGTTAGTAATACCGTTTTCCATCAAAATGATCAAAAAACCGTGACTAAAAACTACACCTAATGAACTTACGGACTGACTGGCGCCAGCTCTGTAGCTTAAATGCTAACATGAAAAGGAATTGTTACCTCCCAAGAATCGAATGGAATCATGTGGTCTCCAAAAATTCACAGCCCTAATAACCACGATAAAACTCCAGACAGTTAGTAATACCGTTTTCCATCAAAATGATCAAAAAACCGTGACTAAAAACTACACCTAATGAACTTACGGACTGACTGGCGCCAGCTCTGTAGCTTAAATGCTAACATGAAAAGGAATTGTTACCTCCCAAGAATCGAATGGAATCATGTGGTCTCCAAAAATTCACAGCCCTAATAACCGTTGTGAAAAATCTTGACCGTTGATATTACTGTTTTACATCAAAATGATCGAAAAACCATGACTCAAACAACCCCTAATGAACTTACGGACTGACTGGCGCCAGCTCTTTAGCTTAAATGTTAAGATGAAAACGAATTGTTCCATCCCAAGAATCGAATGGAATCATGTGATGCCCAAAAATTCACAGCCCTAATAACCGTTGTAAAAATCCCGATGGTTAATTATACTGATTTACATGAAAATTATCGAAAAACCATGACTCAAACTGCACCAAATGAACTTACGGACTGACTGGCACCAAGCCGCTCGCTTAAATGCTAACATGAAAACTAATTGCTACCCCCCAAGAATCGAACCGAATCATCCATCCTTTCATTTCCTACCGCTTGTCCCTTTTTCGGGGTCGAACCAAAGATCCACGGACTTATTAACCGCGGTAAAACTCCTGACGGTTAGTAATACCGTTTTTAAATATAATTTTTTTTTTAGCGTGACTACAAACTGCACCTAGATGAACTTACAGACTGGCGCCAGGTTGCTCGCTTACATGCTAACTTGAAAACTAATTGTTGCCCCCCAAAAATCAAACTGAATCATGTGGTGCCCAAAGATTCTCAGCCCTAAAAAGCGTTGTAATAATCCTGACGGTTAGTAAAACAGTTTTACATCAAAATGATCGAAAAACCGTGACTAAAAACTGCACCTAAATGAACTCACAAATTCTTTAATGCTAACATGAAAACGAATCGTTACCCCCCCAAGAATTGAAACGAATCATGGGGTGCCCAAAAATTCCCAGTCCTAATAACCGCGGTAAAACTCCAGACAGTTAGTAATACCATTTTTTAAGTAAAATGATCGAAACACCGTAACTCAAACCACCTAATAAACTCACAGACTGATTGGTGCCAGGTCACGAGCTTAAATGCTAACCCATCCGTCCATCCATTTTCTAGTGCTTGTCCCTTTTTTTGGGGTCGAACCGAATGATGTGATGCCCAAAGATTCACAGACCTAATAACCGCGGTAAAACTCCAGACGGTTAGTAATACCGTTATTAAAATTGAAAAACCGTGACTACAAACTGCACCTAGATGAACTTAAGGACTGACTGGCGCCAAGTCACTAGCTTAAATGCTAACCCATTGTTAGAATAATTATGTATATAATATCACACTAACTTTAGTATGCTTAAAGTCCGTTGCTTTAGTTATTAGCTATTGTGCTCAGGTTAGACTATTTCTAATCATCCATTTTCTATCGCTTATTCCCTTTGGGGTCGCAGGGGGTGCTGGTGCCTATCTCAGCTACAATCGGGCGGAAGGCGGTGTACACCCTGGACAAGTCGCCACCTCATAGCAAGGCCCACACTAACTTTAGTATGCTTGAAGTCCGTTGCTTTAGTTATTAGCTATTGTGCTCAGGTTAGACTTGTTCTAATTTATGCAAGGACAAAACTTCTTGTCTGAATGGTGGCCTAAGCCACAGATGTAATCTTTGTTTTAGCCCGCTAAAAGGGCGAGACTGTGACTAAGTGTTCAGCACCATGCGTTCTCCCCATGAGCTAAATTGAACTCTGTCTCTGCTTTGTTCCTTGCTTCTTGTCTGATTAATATATGTCAGTGTTTGAACCTGACACCCATCCATTTTCTACTGCTTGTCCCTTTTTTGGGGTCGAACCGAATGATGTGATACCCAAAGATTCACAGACCTAATAACCGCGGTAAAACTCCAGACGGTTAGTAATACCTTTTTTAAAATCGAAAAACCGTGACTACAAACTGCACCTAGATGAATTTAAGGACTGACTGGCGCTAGGTCACTAGCTCTAATGCTAACCCATTGTTGGAATAATTATGTATATATTCATCACACTAACTTTAGTATGCTTAAAGTCTGTTGCTTTAGTTATTAGCTATTGTGCTGAAGTTAGACTTTTTCTAATCTATACGAGGACAAAACTTATTTTCTGAGGGGTGGCCTCAACCACAGACGTTATCTTTGTTTTAGCCCGCTAACAGCCAAGGACTTCAAGGACCTCAACGAAGATAAGATGACAGTACGCAGACAAGACAGAGACTCCAAGGACCTCAACGAAAATAAGATGACAACGCGCAGACGAAGCGGGGACAAGGCAAAATCACAAGGCCCCCAGCTCATTCCGTCACGTACTGTGCGTCCTGGACCCTGCTTTGCATAATATATGTGACCACTTCTTTTAGAGGCGGCCTCCGTGATGTTAACTATGGAACTCTGAATAAAAAGAGGGACGTGGGAGCTGAACCTTAGAGCGTAGGGCGAGACTGTGACTAAGTGTTCAGCGCCATGCGTTCTCCTCATGAGCTAAATTGAACTCTGTCTCTGCTTTGTCCCTTGCTTCTTGTCTTAATAATAGATGTCAGTGTTTAAACCTGACACCCGTCCATCCATCCATTTTCTACTGCTTGTCCCTTTTTTTGGGGTCGAACCGAATGATGTGATGCCCAAAGATTCACAGACCTAATAACCGTGGTAAAACTCCAGATGCTTAGTAATACCTTTTTTAAAATCGAAAAACCGTGACTACAAACTGCACCTGGATGAACTTAAGGACTGACTGCCGCCAGGTTGCTAGCACTGGCTTCCTGTGCACTTAAGATGTGACTTTAAGGTTTTACTACTTAAGTATAAAATACTACACGGTCTAGCTCCAGCCTATCTTGCCGATTGTATTGTACCATATGTCCCGGCAAGAAATCTGCGTTCAAAAGACTCCGGCTTATTAGTGATTCCTAGAGCCCAAAAAAAGTCTGTGGGCTATAGAGCGTTTTCCGTTCGGGCTCCAGTACTCTGGAATGCCCTCCCGGTAACAGTTCGAGATGTTACCTCAGTAGAAGCATTTAAGTCTCACCTTAAAACTCATCTGTATACTCTAGCCTTTAAATAGACCTCCTTTTTAGACCAGTTGATCTGCCGTTTCTTTTCTTTCTCCTATGTCCCCCCCTCCCTTGTGCAGGGGGTCCGGTCCGATGACCATGGATGAAGTACTGGCTGTCCAGAGTCGAGACCCAGGATGGACCGCTCGTCGGGACCCAGGATGGACCGCTCGCCTGTATCGGTTGGGGACATCTCTACGCTGCTGATCCGCTTGAGATGGTTTCCTGTGGACGGGACTCTCGCTGCTGTCTTGGATCCGCTTGAACTGAACTCTCGCGGCTGTGTTGGAGCCACTATGGATGGAACTTTCACAGTATCATGTTAGACCCGCTCGACATCCATTGCTTTCGGTCCCCTACAGGGGGAGGTTGCCCACATCTGAGGTCCTCTCCAAGGTTTCTCATAGTCAGCATTGTCACTGGCGTCCCACTGGATGTGAATTCTCCCTGCCCACTGGGTGTGAGTTTTCCTTGCCCTTTTGTGGGTTCTTCCGAGGATGTTGTAGTCGTAATGATTTGTGCAGTCCTTTGAGACATTTGTGATTTGGGGCTATATAAATAAACATTGATTGATTGATTGATAGCCTAAATGCTAACATGAATACGAGAGACATTAACGTCAGTTTATTTTCTACTCGCAGTGACATAATAAAGTCAGACTACACTACCAGTCTAATCAGCCATTAGTGCTAATTGCATCCATTAAATGCCAGCCACTAACGACCTAAATCCTGTTTTCCTCCCACGCCCCCTCCATCTTTGTTTCCGCGCTCGTCACTGTCAAACATTCCGCAGAAGGCTCTTTTTGCTTTGAACGTTTTTATTTTATTTGCGGATTATCAACTAAACGGAACGGGCCTCCGTTCCTGTCTAATTGATTTTAGGCTGGCGCGGTTCGAGTCAATTCTCCGCGTTTGTTTGGCAGCTGCCATCTGCTTGCCTGACGCCGCGATATTAATAAGACGTTCACATTGAGACGGGCCTTTATTCCCGCCTGGCTCGCCATTACCATGGAAATTGTCACGAGGTGCCAAAGCGCGGACAAAAGGAAGCATTTTAAAATGCACCTGAGCCAAAGAAGAAGGGAACTGCGGGGTCTAATTAATTGGCGGCGGAACTCACACAGGAGCATATGCTCATGAATAAAAATAAATAAATAAAGGATAAATATGGGGGTGTTAAGTCTTATTGTTGCTATGATTTTGTGTGTGTAAGTATGCAGTAAGTATGAGTGGCATCCCTGCACTAAAACACAATCTCTTTGAAATAGCATAATTGTATTTTTCAATTTTAACATCTACAAACCCCGTTTCCATATGAGTTGGGAAATTGTTTTAGGTTTGAATATAAACGGAATACAATGATTTGCAAAAACATTTTAACCCATATTCAGTTGCATGCACTACAAAGACAAGATATTTGATGTTCAAACTCATAAACTTTTTTTTGTTTTGGCAAATAATAATTAACTTTGAATTTCATGGCTGCAACACGTGCCAAAGTAGTTGGGAAAGGGCATGTTCACCACTGTGTTACATCACCTTTTCTTTTAACAACACTCAATAAACGTTTGGGAACTGAGGAAACGAATTGTTGAAGCTTTGAAAGTGGAATTCTTTCCCATTCTTGTTTTATGTAGAGCTTCAGTCGTTCAACAGTCTTTTACGCTTCATAATGCGCCACACATTTTCGATTGGAGACAAGTCTGGACTGCAGGCGGGCCAGGAAAGTACCCGCACTCTTTTTTTCACAGCTTCGCTGTTGTAACACGTGCTGAATGTGGTTTGGCGTTGTCTTGCTAAAATAAGCAGGGGCGTCCATGAAAAAAGACGGCGCTTAGATGGCAGCATATGTTGTTCCAAAACCTGTATGTACCTTTCAGCATTAATGGTGCCTTCACAGATGTGTAAGTTACCCATGCCTTGGGCACTAATGCACCCCCATACCATCACAGATGCTGGCTTTTGAACTTTGCGTCGATAACAGTCTGGATGGTTCGTTTCCCCTTTGGTCCGGATGACACGATGTCGAATATTTCCAAAAACAATTTGAAATGTGGACTCGTCAGACCACAGAACACTTTTCCACTTTGCATCAGTCCATTCTTAGATGATCTCAGGCCCAGAGAACCCGGCGGCGTTTCTGGATGTTGTTGATGAATGGCTTTTGCTTTGTACAATAGAGCTTTAACTTGCACTTACAGATGTAGCGACAAACTGTATTTAGTGATAGTGGTTTTCTGAAGTGTTCCTGAGCCCATGTGGTGATATCCTGTAGAGATTGATGGGGGTTTTTGATACAGTGCCGTCTGAGGGATCGAAGGTCACGGTCATTCAATGTTGGTTATCCTGTCATGCCGCTTACTTGGAGATATTTCTCCAGATTCTCTGAACCTTTTGATGATATTATGGAGCGTAGATGTTGAAATCCCTAAATTTCTTGCAATTGCACTTTGAGAAACGTTGTTCTTAAACTGTTTGACTATTTGCTCACGCAGTTGTGGACAAAGGGGTGTACCTCGCCCCATCCTTTCTTGTGAAAGACTGAGCATTTTTTGGGAAGCTGTTTTTATACCCAATCATGGCACCCACCTGTTCCCAATTAGCCTGCACACCTGTGGGATGTTCCAAATAAGTGTTTGATGAGCATTCCTCAACTTTATCAGTATTTATTGTCATGTGTTGCAGCCATAAAATTCTATGTTAATTATTATTTGCAACAAAAAAAATTAACAGAGGAGAAATCTCTCCACATAAGCGGCATGGCCGGAAACCAACATTGAATGACCGTGACCTTCGATCCCTCAGACGGCACTGTATCAAAAACAGATATCAATCTCTAAAGGACATCACCACATGGGCTCAGGAACACTTCAGAAAACAACTGTCACTAAATACAGTTGGTCGCTACATCTGTAAGTGCAAGTTAAAGCTCTACTATGCAAAGCGAAAGCCATTTATCAACAACATCCAGAAACGCCGTGGACTTCTCTGGGCCCGAGATCCTCTAAGATGGACTGATGCAAAATGGAAAAGTGTTTTGTGGTCTGACGAGTCCACATTTCTAATTTTTGGGGGAAATATTCGACAAAGTGTCATCCGGACCAAAGGGGAAGCGAACCATCCTGACTGTTATTGACGCAAAGTTGAAAAGCCAGCATCTGTGATGGTATGGGGGTGCATTAGTGCCCAAGGCATGGGTAACTTACACATCTGTGAAGGCACCATTAATGCTGAAAAGGTATATACAGGTTTTGGAACAACATATGCTGCCATCTAAGCGCTGTCTTTGTCAGGCTTGTCCCTGACAGTTTTGGTCTATGTCTTAGTTTTTCCTCTGCGTTTGTCTTTAGTTCCTGTCAGCACTCTTATTTTGGTTCTGTTTCCTGTTTGTCTCCCTGAGTGCTGTGTAACCCTCAACTATGGCTGATTGGCACCTGGCCACACCTGGGATCAATCAGTCAGCCACTATTTAAGACCTGTTTTCTCCTCCAGTCAGGGCTGGATTATTGTCGTGTCAATGTCATTTTCTACTTGTCATTCCTACTGGTCGTGTGAATGCAGCGTAGCGGTAAGCTATATTTGGTAGATGTTTTGTAGCTTACTGTTTTTTGTTCCCTGCTTCCGATTTGTTTGTTCATAGCCCTTAGTTTGTTATATCCGCCCACGTGCATGCTTTTTGTTTGTACCCTTTGTTTGTTCTAGTTGTAGTATTTTAAATTCAACTATGTTTTCCTGCAAAATGCTTCCCTCCTTCTCTGCATCTTGGGGTTCGTCACCAAATAACCCTGACAGTCTTTTTCATGGACGCCCCTGCTTATTTCAGCAAGACAATGCCAAGCCACATTCAGCACGTGTTACAACAGCGTGGCTTCGTAAAAAAAAGAGTGCGGGTACTTTCCTGGCCCGCCTGCAGTCCAGACCTGTCTCCCATCGAAAATGTGTGGCGCATTATGAAGCGTAAAATATGACAGCGGAGACTGTTGAAAGACTGAAGCTCTACATAAAACAAGAATGGGAAAGAATTCCACTTTCAAAGCTTCAACAATTAGTTTCCTCAGTTCCGTAACATTTATTCAGTGTTGTTAAAAGAAAAGGTGATGTAACACAGTGGTGAACATGCCCTTTCCCAACTACTTTGGCACGTGTTGCAGCCATGAAATTCTAAGTTAATTATTATTTGAAAAAAAAAAAATAAGTTTATGAGTTTGAACATCAAATATCTTGTCTTTGTAGTGCATTCAACTGAAAATGGGTTGAAAATGATTTGCAAATCAGTGTATTCTGTTTTTATTTACATCTAACACAATTTCCCAACTCATATGGAAACGGGATTTGTAAAAAAACAATGATTTGCAAATCCTTTTCAACTGATATATTCAACTTATAAGTGGGGATCTACTGTAACTTCAAATCAATGCAAAAAAAATAAATAAATAGCATGCTTGTCTCCCTGGCAGCCATTATTAACCTTTTTTTTTTTTTCTGTTTCTTCTACTTCCATGTTGACAGCCCATCCACCACCCCCCCCCCCCCCCCCCCCCTCCCTTTAAAAGCTGCACCAAGAACAAGGAATTCCAATCTGGGCGCTTTGCTCAGTATTCCGATCACACACTTCTCTTCCTCCTCCAGTAATACAAGTCTACTTTAAAATTCATAACTACATTTGGAAGGGAAGAGGAGGCGGGGAGGAGGGTGATGGAATATTTCCAAAGAGCTTACTTGTGCAAAAATACAATTTGCTTTGGCATATTTAACAAGCTTAACCTGCTGCACGGTCGTAATAAGAACAACGAGGAATAGTCGGGACTGGGAAAGTTCGGTTTTAAATTTTCTGTACTTTTTATGTTGGTGTTTGAATCCCGCGGTCCGCTTTGAAACGGAATCAAACGTCGATTAAAGGGGAACATTATCAACAGACCTATGTAAGCGTCAATATATTCCTTGATGTTGTAGAAAAAATACCTTTTTTTAACCGGAAAACAGTCGAAAAAACGGAAAATAACTGTTATTTTCCGTTTTTTCGACTGTTTTCCCGTACCTTGGAGACATCATGCCTCGTCGGTGTGTTGTCGGAGGGTGTAACAACACGATCAGGGACGGATTCAAGTTGCAACAGTGGTCAAAAGATGCGAAAGTCCCTCGTTTGTTCCGGAAAACAGTCGAAAAAACGGAAAATAACAGTTATTTTCCGTTTTTTCAACTGTTTTCCGTTACCTTGGAGACATTATGCCTCGTCGGTGTGTTGTCGAAGGGTGTAACAACACGATCAGGGACGGATTCAAGTTGCAACAGTGGTCAAAAGATGCGAAAGTCCCTCGTTTGTTCCGGAAAACAGTCGAAAAAACGGAAAATAACTGTTATTTTCCGGTTTTTCGACTGTTTTCCGGTACCTTGGAGACATTATGCCTCGTCGGTGTGTTTTCGGAGGGTGTAACAACACGATCAGGGACGGATTCAAGTTGCAACAGTGGTCAAAAGATGCGAAAGTCCCTCGTTTGTTCCGTAAAACAGTCGAAAAAACAGAAAATAACTGTTATTTTCCGTTTTTTCGACTGTTTTCCGGTACCTTGGAGACATTATGCCTCGTCGGTGTGTTGTCGGAGGGTCTAACAACACGATCAGGGACGGATTCAAGTTGCAACAGTGCTCAAAAGATGCGAAAGTCCCTCGTTTGTTCCGGAAAACAGTCGAAAAAAGGGAAAATAACTGTTATTCTCAGTTTTTTCGACTGTTTTCCGTTACCTTTGAGACATTATGCCTCGTCGGTGTGTTGTCGGAGGGTGTAACAACACGATCAGGGATGGATTCAAGTTGCAACAGTGGTCAAAAGATGCGAACGTCCCTCGTTTGTTCCGGAAAACAGTCAAAAAAAACGGAAAATAACTGTTATTTTCCGTTTTTTCGACTGTTTTCCGGTACCTAGGAGACATCATGCCTCGTCGGTGTGTTGTCGGAGGGTGTAACAACACGATCAGGGATGGATTCAAGTTGCAACAGTGGTCAAAAGATGCGAAAGTCCCTCGTTTGTTCCGGAAAACAGTCGAAAAAACGGAAAATAACTGTTATTTTCCGTTTTTTCGACTGTTTTCCCGTACCTTGGAGACATTATGCCTCGTCTGTGTTTTTTTGGAGGGTGTAACAACACGATCAGGGATGGATTCAAGTTGCAACAGTGGTCAAAAGATGCGAAAGTCCCTCGTTTGTTCCGGAAAACAGTCGAAAAAACGGAAAATAACAGTTATTTTCCGTTTTTTCGACTGTTTTCCGGTACCTTTGAGACATTATGCCTCGTCTGTGTGTTGTCGGAGGGTGTAACAACACGATCAGGGACGGATTCAAGTTGCAACAGTGGTCAAAAGATGCGAAAGTCCCTCGTTTGTTCCGGAAAACAGTCAAAAAAACGGAAAATAACTGTTATTTTCCGTTTTTTTCGACTGTTTTCCGGTACCTTGGAGACATTATGCCTCGTCGGTGTGTTGTCGGAGGGTCTAACAACACGATCAGGGATGGATTCAAGTTGCAACAGTAGTCAAAAGATGCGAAAGTCCCTCGTTTGTTCCGGAAAACAGTTGAAAAAACGGAAAATAACTGTTATTTTCCGTTTTTTCGACTGTTTTCCGGTACCTTTGAGACATTATGCCTCGTCGGTGTGTTGTCGGAGGGTGTAACAACACGATCAGGGACGGATTCAAGTTGCAACAGTGGTCAAAAGATGCGAAAGTCCCTCGTTTGTTCAGGAAAACAGTCGAAAAAACGGAAAATAACTGTTATTTTCCGTTTTTTCGACTGTTTTCCGGTACCTTTGACACATTATGCCTCGTCGGTGTGTTGTCGGAGGGTGTAACAACACGATCAGGGATGGACTCAAGTTGCAACAGTGGTCAAAAGATGCGAAAGTCCCTCGTTTGTTCCGCACACTTTACGGACGACAGCTATGCTACAACAGAGATGGCGAGAATGTGTGGATATCCTGCGACACATTTTACCGGTCAATAGCTATTCGCTCAATAGCTTCCGTTTCTTCTTCAATTTCCTTTTCGCTATCTGCCTCCATACTCCAACCATCCGTTTCAATACATGCGTAATAATAATAATAATAATAATAATAATAGATTTTATTTGTAAAAAGCACTTTGCGTTGAGCAAAAAACATCAAAGTGCCACAGTGTAAAAAATAGTAATGATAAAAATAAAAATTATATAAAACTAGAAACAACCCAATAGCTACAACCAGCAAGCATGTCTACAGAAAGGCTTTTTTTTAAAAAAAAAGATGGGTTTTTAAGCCTTTTTTAAAAGCATCCACAGTCTGAGGTGCCCTCAGGTGGTCAGGGAGAGCGTTCCACGGACTGGGAGCAGCGGAGCAAAGATCAGCTCTGTTATTTTCCGTTTTTTCGACTGTTTCCCGTACCTTGGAGACATCATGCCTCGTCGGTGTGTTGTCGGAGGGTGTAACAACACGAACAGGGAGGGATTCAAGTTGCAACGGTGGTCAAAAGATGCGAAAGTCCCTCGTTTGTTCCGCACACTTTACCGACGACAGCTATGCTACGACAGAGATGGCGAGAATGTGTGAGTATCCTGCGACACTCAAAGCAGATGCATTTCCAATGATAAAGTCAACAAAATCACAATTTTGTTGAAGTTATTGACTTATGTGGAGTGTGCTAATCAGACATATTTGGTCACGGCATGACTGCAAGCTAATCCATGCTAACATGCTATTTAGGCTACTTGTATGTACATATTGCATCATTATGCCTCATTTGCATCCAGCCTTTCCCTCCACCCACAATTTCAGAAGGGTTAAAACCAATAAAAACCAGTTCCCAGTGTCTTATTTTATTTTTTGAAGCTTTTTTCAAAATGTTACCCATCCCGGAATATCCCTAAAAAAAAAGCTTTAAAATGCCTGATTTTCGCTATCTGTGAAGCAATCGTCCATTTTCCCGTGACGTCATCCAGTGATGCCAATACAAACAACACGGCGGATATAGCACAGCAAGATATAGCGACATTGGCTCGGATTCAGACTCGGATTTCAGCAGCTTAAGCGATTCCATACAGGCTAACCTCCTCCAACCTCCACGGACAAAGCTTCAAACAATGGGAGACCGGGCATTCTGCTCCGCTGCTCCCAGTCTGTGGAACGCTCTCCCTGACCACCTGAGGGCACCTCAGACTGTGGATGCTTTTAAAAAAGGCTGAAAAACCCATCTTTTTAAAAAAAGCCTTTCTATAGACATGCATGCTGGTTGTAGCTATTGGGCTGTTTCTAGTTTTATATTTTTTAATTTTTATTATTAATATTTTTTACACTGTGGCACTTTGAGGTTGTTTGCTCAACATAAAGTGCTTTTTACAAATAAAATGTATTATTATTATTCAGTCTATTATTATTGAAACGGATGGTTGGAGTATGGAGGCAGGTAGCGAAAACGAAATTGAAGAAGAAACTGAAGCTATTGAGCGAATAGCTATTGACGCTATTTGGCCATGTTTGCCTTAGCATCGCCGGTAAAATGTGCAGACCAACGATTGGAAGTTTCGCATCTTGTGACACTGGATCAACTTAAATCCATCGATTGGTAAGTGTTTGTTTGGCATTAAATGTGGGTGGAGGGAAACGCTGGATGTGAATATAGTTTCAAATGTACATACAGCTAGCCTAAATAGCATGTTAGCATCGATTAGCTGGCAGTCATGCCGCGACCAAATATGTCTGATTAGCACATAAGTCAACATCAACAAAACTCACCTTTGTGATTTCGTTGACTTTATCGTTGGAAATTCATCTGCAGGTTATCCATACATCTCTGTGGCATGTCTGCCTTGGCATCGCCGGTAAAATGTGCAGACACTCCGGCACATTCAATGGGGGTCTGGCGGCAGATTTCTTTGACTTTATTGTTGGAAATGCATCTGCTTAGAGTGTCGCAAGATATCCACACAATCTTGCCATCTCTGTAGTAGCGTAGCTTTCGTCGGTAAAGTGTGCGGAACAAACGACTGACCATTTTGTTGTATTTTGAACAAATTTCGTCCGATTTCTTGCCACTTTGGAATCTTTGGGCCGGTGGTGCAACTTGAATCCCTCCCTGTTAGTGTTTGTTACACCCTCCGACAACACACCGACGAGGCATGATGTCTCCAAGGTTCCAGAAAGTAGTCGAAAAAACGGAAAATAACAGAGCTGAGACGCGGCGTTTGTAATGTGTTTGAGAAAATGGCGGCTTTATTACCTAGGTGATGTCACGTTCTGACGTCATCGCTCCGAGAGCGATAAATAAAAAGGCGTTTAATTCGCCAAAATTCACCCATTTGGAGTTCGGAAATCGGTTAAAAAAATATATCGTCTTTTTTCTGCAACATCAAGGTATATATTGACGCTTACATAGGTCTGGTGATAATGTTCCCCTTTAATGCCAAACAAACACATACCAATCGTTGGTTAGAAGGCGATCGCCGAATTCGTCTGTACCTCCTCCCGTGCCGGGAGGCTCAAAAGCTTCAGTTTCTTCTTTAATATCGTTTTCGGTACCTGCCTCCACACTCCCAACCATCCGTTTCAATACATGCGTAATCTGTTGAATCGCTTACGCCTCTGAAATCCGAGTCTGAATCCGAGCTACTATGCTAAACCTTTCTGTGCGATCCGCCATGTTTGTCTCTTGTGGCTTCACGCAGTGACGTCACAGGACAATAGACGGGTGGATATAGCGATGGCACTTTGAAGTCGTTTTTCGGGATATTGCATGATGGGTAAAATTTGGAGAAAAACTTGGAAAAATAAAATAAGCCACTGGGAACTGATTTTTATTGGTTTTAACCCTTCAGAAATTGTGATAATGTTCCCCTTTAAGGCCGGCCCGTGCACACATTAGGCATGTTCCACTTCCACTCTTTGCGGCCTTCCTTGAAAGTTCCCCAGGAACCCCGCTTTGAAGAGAAGGAAATACTGCGGCGTGTGGAAAAACTAGATAACACGCTCCTTCAATTGGAATATGAATTGCTCATCTCATGCTTTGGTATTAATCTCTTGGCCTCTTTATTCGCTCTCGTCCTTTTGTGTCGAAAGAGGACTGAAAGGAAGGGGGGAGGACAGTGGGGAAGGGGATATTGGTTATTATGGGATGTCCTGTTCGGAATTAGGTCAGCACCAATCAAATCTTAAACGTCCTACCCCCCCTACATGTAATAATATTCATGCTTTTATTGTGAAAGAGAAACAGAGACCCCTACTGGCTCCCATGCTGCATTGGTAAGCAGTCACAAAGCACATCACTGACACCTGGCGGTCATATTGCAGTATGACACGCCACAGGATTAAAAAAATTTTTTAAAAATGCAAAAAATTTAATTATATACACAAAAAGTGTTGGGTACATTAATAGCTAATTAATAAGAGTTTTACTTTTTTTTGTATTTTAGTGGTAAAATTAGTCAATCAGGCTGTAGGAAAAATAACATAATTACCGTATTTCCTTGAATTGCCGCCGGGGCGCTAATTAATTCAAAACCTCTTCTCACTCCTGCGCTTACTTACCAAAGGCATGCGGTAAAAGAAAGCATGCGCTAATTATTCTAAAACCTCTTCTCACTCCGGCACTTACCAAAGGCATGTGGTAAAAGTAAGCATGCGCTAATTATTCTAAAACCTCTTCTCACTCCGCCACTTACCAAAGGCATGCAGTAAAAAATTGAGTGTGATGTAAGCTTGGACCTCAAATCCTACTGAATAGCTCTTAATATTCTTCCCTTTATGCGATTTGAAATTACCGGTATTGAAATCAGCGGTAATACTAAGCATGTGCTAATTATTTTGCGGAGCGAGTTTGACCCGGCGGTAATTCAAGGCAGGCGCATGCTATATGCCCTGCGGCAATTCCAGGAAATACGGTATATACATAAACAAAGTCATGGGGAAATGCAATAATAAAGGTTTGAAAACACACATTTAATATACAGTAGTATGAATTACTGTTCCTACTCAACTCCCGATTAATCAGAAAAACACAAATGTGTGCACCAATACTTTTTATGTATATGTTACATTTTATTCCACTCTGCCTAATTAATAGAAAAATAATTTAAAAATACATTTAATACATACATCATTTTGTATCTATATATGTTATTTTATTGTATTGTAGTTTACTTTGCCTAACCCGGGGTCGGCAATGTGGCTCTTTAGCGCCGTCCTGGTGGTTCTCTGGAGCTTTTTCAAAAATGTATGAAAAATGGAAAAATAATAAATAAATAAAAATATATTTTTGTTTTAATGTGGTTTCTGTAGGAGGACAAACATGACACAGACCTCCCTAATTTGTATAAAGCACACTGTTTTTATTAAACACGCTTCACTGATTGGAGTATTTGGCGAGCGCCGTTTTGTCCTACTAATTTTGGCGGTCCGTGAACTCACCCTAGTTTGTTTACATCAGGGGTGTCCAAAGTGTGGCCCCGGGGGCCATTTGCGGCCCACAGCACATCATTCTAAAAATACTAAAATATATATATATATATGGTTTTTTTTAAACAATAAAAAGTGGAATAAAAGAGAAAATTGGTGAAATGCAACGAAAAAAATTTGCATTGTTGACTCTAATAACGCCATTTTTTAAATAATTTCCTTAAAAAAATAATAATGAATAAAAATCAATGTTGCTATAAATTATTGATTGATTTAAGGACAAAAAGGACATAAATACAACAAACATAAAAACATGAAAAATATGAAAATTAAATAAAAAAAAATCCATACTAATTATATACTAATACTAATTATACTAATTATCCTATTGATTGTTATTATAAATATACTAAACCAATTACAATATATATTATCTGAAGCTGATATAGAGATTTAAATGTTGAATGAAAAATATTTTTTTTTTTTTAAAAAAGCATGACCTTTTTATGAGTGGGGCACTTATGGATCCCCCAGGATTTTAGTAGAATTTAATAACTGTCTTTGCTAAAAAAAAAAAAAATTAAAAAAAATTCTATTCAATTTTGCTATGAATTATTGACCTATTTAGGAATGCAATAACTTCACATGAAATATTTCACTTTGAAAATCTTTTTGAGAAAAATATTGCACATTTTGTATTTTGCCTCGAAAAATAGGGTTTCGACAAAAAGCTCGTAAAAAGTAAAAAAAAAAAAAATTAAGTAGAATTAGCGATTCAAGGGTTTTATGAAAAAAATAATATATGACTTATTTTGAACCTTGTTGAAGACTGAAACCCTTTGGGGTCCCTAAGACCTAACTTGACAATAAAAAAAAAAAAAATAAAAAAAAAAAAGTGTATATTGTATTGGTTTTGAAAATGAAAAAAATCAACTTGTTTGATTTTTCAGTGTGCGGCCCTCAGTGGAAAAAGTTTGGACACCCCTGGTTTACATGTATAACTTTCTCCGACTTCCTAGGACGAGTTTTATGCCACTTCTTTTTCCGTCTCATTTTGTCCACCAAACTTTTAACGTTGTGCACGAATGCACAAAGGTGAGTTTTGTTGATGTTATTGACTTATGTGGAGTGTGCTAATCAGACATATTTGGTCACTGCATGACTGCAAGCTAATCGATGCGAACATGCTATTTAGGCTACTTATATGTACATATTGCATCATTATAGCTCATTTGTAGCTATATTTGAGCTCATTTAGTTTCCTTTAAGTCCTCTTAATTCAATTTATATCTCATGACACACTATCCGAATGTAATATGGCTTTTATTTTTTTGCGGCTCCGGACAGATTTGTTTTTGTATTTTTGGTCCAAAATGGCTCTTTTGACATTTTGGGTTGCCGACCCCTGATTAATGTATATTGTTGTCATAAAATCTCATTATAAATATATATATATATATATATATATATATATATATATATATATATATATATATATATATATATATATATATATATATATATATATTATTGTTCTATTAATCAGGGATTAAGCAGAGTGCAATTACACTAATACAAAACAATATTAATAATTATGTAAGTAAAAAAATGCTTATACTTTATATTCTATTCGTTTTATAATTATTAGTAATGACAATTATTAATAAAGGTAATAGAAATAAAATCTATACATTAGAAAAAAGTTTTGGTGTTCACATTTAATGTTTTGTTTTACTTTGCCTAACCCCTGATTAATGTATATTATTGTCATAAAATCTCTATTTAAATATATATATTATTGTTCTATAAATCAGGGATTAAGCAGAGTACAATTACATAATACAAAACAATATTAATAATTATGTAAGTAAAAAAAATGCTTATACTGTATATTCTATTCGTTACATGAATTAGTAGTAATGACAATTATTTAAAAAAGGTCATAAAAATAAAATGTATACATTAAAAAAAAGTCTCGGTGTGCACATTTAATGTTTAGTTTACTAACCAGGGGTTTAACAGAGTATTTTTTTTTTTTTTTAATGTATAGATAAAAATATTTTTATGTACGCATTTAATGCATTTTTTTTATTAATCGGGTTGGACAGAGCAAAATAAAAATAAACCAAATAAAATATACACATAAAATGTATTTTATTTTTATTTATCATTAATATTAAATAATGTAAAATGGACCATATTATATATTTATATACATAAAAGAGAATACTTAAAGGCCTACTGAAATAAACATTTTCTTAATCAAACGGGGATAGCAGGTCCATTCTATGTGTCATACTTGATCATTTCGCGATATTGCCATATTTTTGCTGAAAGGATTTAGTAGAGAACATCGACAATAAAGTTCGCCACTTTTGGTGGCTAATAAAAACGCCTTGCCTGTACCGGAAGTAGCAGACGATGTGCTTGTGACGTCACGGGTTGTAGAGCTCCTCACATTGTTTACAATCATGGCCACCAGCAGCGAGGGCGATTCGGACGGAGAAAGCGACAATTTCCTCATTAATTTGAGCGAGGATGAAAGATTCGTGGATGAGGATAGTGAGAGTGAAGGACTAGAAGAGGGGGAAAAAAGACGAGGGCAGTGGGAGCGATTCAGATCTTATTAGACACATTTACTAGGATAATTCTGGAAAATCCCTTATCTGCTTATTGTGTTAGTAGTGTTTTAGTGAGATTATATAGTCATACCTGAAAGTCGGAGGGTTGTGGTGACCGCCAGTGTCTCTGAGTGAAGCCATGGAGGACCCAAGCAAGCAACAATAATGGGGCCTAATGACAGTCCTTACCAAGGCGGGGTTTTCTTCTTGACCATTCACTTCCCCACAGATTACCCCTTCAAACCACCAAAGGTTGCATTTACCACAAGAATCTACCATCCAAATATCAACAGCAATGGCAGCATTTGTCTTGACATCCTGCGATCACAGTGGTCTCCAAAGTTCTAAGTAAGTAAGTAATTAAATAAGTAAGTAAAGAATAAATGATAAATGGGCTGTACTTGTATAGCGCTTTTCTACCTTCAAGGTACTCAAAGCGCTTTGACACTACTTCCACATTTACCCATTCACACACACATTCACACACTGATGGAGGGAGCTGCCATGCAAGGTGCCAACCAGCACCCATCAGGAGCAAGGGTGAAGTGTCTTGCTCAGGACACAACGGACGTGACGAGGTTGGTACTAGGTGGGAATTGAACCAGGGACGCTCGGGTTGCGCACGGCCACTTTCCCACTGCGCCACGAAGAAGAAGAAGGTTAACTTAAAAGTTTTTTAAAAAGTGCAGCACAAACAGATGGAAGAAGTTTGGGGTTGCTGCACAACTTGTCATTGTTCCTGCAGCTGCCAGAAAGGCAGCTGCAGGAACAACGACACAAGCTCCGCTCATGTTTACGGTAAGAGTCGACTTACTACCACAATTTTCTCACCGAAACCTGCCGGTTGACATGCGGTAGAGAAACATATTCGCTTGTCTGCTCTGTTCCATATTAAAGCTTCACAACAAACAAAGAAACACCAGCTGTGTTTGTGTTGCTACAGCCGGCTGCAATCCACCGCTTTCCACCAACATCTTTCTTCTTTGATGTCTCCATTATTCATTGAACAAATTGCAAAAGATTCAGCAACACAGATGTCCAGAAAACTGTGTAATTATGCGATAAAAACAGACTACTTTTAGCCGTGTTGGGCGCTGGCAGAACATGTCCGCTGCCACCGGTGACGTCATCATTCCGCGACGTTTTCAACAGGATACTTCGCGGGAAATTTAAAATTCGTAATTTAGTAAACTAAAAAGGCCGTATTGGCATGTGTTGCAATGTTAATATTTCATCATTGATGTATAAACTATCAGACTGCGTGGTCGCTAGTAGTGGGTTTCAGTAGGCCTTTTTATAAAATTTTAATTGTTTTATTGTTGCATGAATGAATAATAACGATAATTGTCATTAATAATAGCTGGACTCCGAACGGATATCATGTTTGCTTTCAGTCTTCGACATAAACTCCCGCTTATGTTACAGACCTACTTTTCTCTGCACTCCTGTTATTTGATGTCTCTCCTGCTACATTTCCACTTTAATCAAAATATATTCAACGCGCCCCCCCCCCCCCCACCCCACCCCCCCTTCTCTCTCTGCACCAGACCCGACAGGCTGATTGCCAATTTCACTATAGTTCAGGAGAAAGTGATGGACACGGCCCTCCTGCTGTTACCACGGTAACGCTGCAACAAGAGTAGGGAGAGGAGGAGGGGGCGTGGTGTGGGGGGGGGGGGGGGGGTAGTGGATGTGATCAAATGTGAACACTATTCACGTGTGATGGTTTTGATAAACACGACTTGCCTGGTGTGCTTTTTCCTGGCAAATAACTCCGGCTTGGTGCGGTACGAGGGTGGAAGAGAAGAAGTGTTTGTGACAGCGACATGAGGCCTAATTGTTCCCATTACACACCGACATCATCATCATCATCATCATACTTCAGGCCCGTTCTTTGCATGTCAGTCTACATCAGGAGTCATCAACCTTTTTGAAACCAAGAGTTACTTCTTGGGTACTGATTAATGCGAAGGGCTACCAGTTTGATACACACTTAAATAAATTGCCAGGAATAGCCAATTTGCTCAATTTACCTTTAATAAATAAATCTATATATATAAAAAATGGGTATTTCTGTCTGTCATTTCGTTGTACATTTTTTTTTCGTTTTACGGAGGTTTTTTTGTAGAGAATAAATGATGAAAAACACTTAATAGAACAGTTTAAAAGAGGAGAAAACAAGAAAAAAGGAAAATTTAATTTTGAAACATAGTTTATCTTCAATTTCGACTCTTTAAAATTCAATCGAAAAAAATGAGGAGAAAAAACTAGCTTATTCAAATCTTTTTTTTAAAATAATTTATGGAATATAATTAGTAATTTTTCTTGATTGTGATTAATTTTAGAATTTTGATGACATGTTTTAAATAGGTTCAAATCCAATCTGCACTTTGTTAGAATATATAACAAATTGGACCAAGCTATATTTCTAACAAAGACAAATCAGATTTTCCGGAACAACATTTTTTTTAAGAAATTCAAAAGACTTTGAAATAAGATTTAAATTTGATTCTACAGATTTTCTAGAATTGCCAGACTCATTTTTTATTTTAATCATAATAAGTTTGAAGAAATATTTCACAAATATTCTTTGTCGAAAAAACAGAAGCTAAAATGAAGAATTAAATTAAAATGTATTTATTATTCTTTACAATAAAAAACATTGATTTAAATTGTCAGGAAAGAAGAGGAAGCAATTTAAAAGGTAAAAAGGTATATGTGTTTGAAAATCCTAAAATCATTTTTTAAGGTTGTATTTTTTCTCTAAAATTGTCTTTCTGAAAGTAATAAGAAGCAAAGTTTAAAAAAAAGGATTTATTTGAACAAATGAAGACCAAGTCTTTAAAATATTTTCTTGGATTTTCAAATTCTATTTGAGTTTTGTCTCTCTTAGAATTAAAAATGTCGAGCAAAGCGAGACCAGCTTGCTTGTAAATAAATAAAAATTAAAAAATAGAAGCAGCTCACTGGTAAGTGCTGCTATTTGAGCTATTTTTAGAACAGGCCAGCGGGCTACTCATCTGGTCCTTACGGGCGACCTGGGGCCCGCGGGCACCGTGTTGGTGACCCTTGGTCTACATACACAATAAACCCCTCTCTCGTTTCTGCATGATGGCCTGCATTAAGTCTTTAGCGGCCATATTTATTCTGATGCAATGTCCCTGCGCCGCGATGCTTATGAATAGTATTCGGTTAAAAAGTACCGGTCCCCCAAAAGTGATATATAGTTGGCTAAGTCAAGAGAAGATTTCATTATGTCCGATCATTAACCAGCATGACGACTATCTTAACTTTGTACACGCTTCACGCAAGCGAATGAAGGGCATACTTAGTCAACAGCCATACATGTCACACTAAGGGTGGCCGTATGAACAATGCCAACACTGTCATAAAGATGTGCCCTGTAGTGAAACCACAGTAAACAACAATGACAAACACATTTTAGACA
>NC_084612.1:67756943-67789443 GCF_033978795.1 Nerophis ophidion
AAGTGTACCTATGATGAAAATTACAGACCTCTGTCATCATTTTAAGAGGGAGAACTTGCACGATCGGTGGCTGACTAAATACTTTTTGGTCCCACTGTATATCCCATTTGGCTCCAAACACGGTGACTCATTGAGAATAAAAGGCAGGGGGATGCAATAAAGACATTTTTTGTTGGGTTTTTTTTCTGTAGCACAGCCACAAAGCTATTATTTTCCAGTATACCAATCCTTTTGAAATGAACAAGTTATTTTCTGTCCTCGGACCACACACACGCTTTGGTCTCCCAGTATTAACAACTTCTTGTTTTGATTGAAAGTCCAGTCTTGACAAATTCCTTATTTTAGTAATCAAATCCTCAATTTTTTTAGGGCGAAAACCTGTCACAATTCTTGTCGGTTGTTTTCTTCTTCTACTTCTTTAAGGGTTAACCGGTGTTGGCAGGTGATGAACTTTGGATATATCGCCCCCTACTTTGAGGCAGAGGTACTTGCTGCCTCATGGCCTTGCCTTTTCCCCCCCGGCGGCAACAAGCACGCGCCCCCTCGCACGCATGCACTCAACATACTTATTTTGATGAGGAATCACGGAATTTCCGCGATTTTGACCGTGAAAATTAACAAAAAATATACAGCAACCACACCAAAATCACATAGAAAGCATAAACCACAAGAGGAATATCAAAACCGATTTTATTTTATTACTTTGTTTTTGAACATCTCATGGTAAATAAAGCATTTTACCCTCCCTTGGTGAGGGGAGAAACATAAAACACAAGAGGAATATTAAAACTGATTTTATTTTATTACTTTGTTTTAGAACATCTCATGGTTAAGCCTTTTACCCTCCCCTAGAGGCAAGGTGAGGCAGTGCCTCAACTTGCCTCCCCAGACGGCACGTCACTGTGTCCGCAACACAACAGAACAAACTCCCAGAATTCCCTGCAGCACCAACTCTTCAAGGACGATACAATGTAAACAAACGCCATTAGTGGATCTACACCCAACATCCACTGTAATGATACCAAGTACAGGGGCGTATCGAGTCAATACTACTATGATTACATCGATTTTTTTTTTAGCATCACACTTTTTTTTTATTATTATGTTTATAAACTCGGTGGCAGAGGACTTAGTGCGTCTGCCTCACAATACGAAGTTCCTGCAGTCCTGGGTTCAAATCCAGGCTCGGGATCTTTCTGTGTGGAGTTTGCATGTTCTCCCCGTGAATGCGTGGGTTCCCTCCGGGTACTCCGGCTTCCTCCCACTTCCAAAGACATGCACCTGGGGATAGGTTGATTGGCAACACTAAATTGGCCCTAGTGTGTGAATGTGAGTGTGAATGTTGTCTGTCTATCTGTGTTGGCCCTGCGATGAGGTGGCGACTTGTCCAGGGTGTACCCCGCCTTCCGCCCGATGGTAGCTGAGATAGGCGCCAGCGCCCCCCGCGACCCCGAAAGGGAATAAGCGGTAGAAAATGGATGGATGGAACTCGGGGAATATGTCCCTGGACACATGAGGACTTTGAATATGACCGATTACATTGTAATTGATATATATTATAAATATGATATAAACATGTATCAGTATATATCATATATTGTACTTCCATCCATCCATCCATCATCTTCCGCTTATCCGAGGTCGGGTCGCGGGGGCAACAGCCTAAGCAGGGAAGCCCAGACTTCCCTCTCCCCAGCCACTTCGTCTAGCTCTTCCCGGGGGATCCCGAGGCGTTCCCAGGCCAGCCGGGAGACATAGTCTTCCCAACGTGTCCTGGGTCTTCCCCGTGGCCTCCTACCGGTTGGACGTGCCCTAAACACCTCCCTAGGGAGGCGTTCGGGTGGCATCCTGACCAGATGCCCGAACCACCTCATCTGGCTCCTCTCGATGTGAAGGAGCAGCGGCTTTACTTTGAGTTCCTCCCGGATGGCAGAGCTTCTCACCCTATTTCTAAGGGAGAGTCCCGCCACACGGCGGAGGAAACTCATTTCGGCCGCTTGTACCCGTGATCTTATCCTTTCGGTCATGACCCAAAGCTCATGACCATAGGTGAGGATGGGAACGTAGATCGACCGGTAAATTGAGAGCTTTGCCTTCCGGCTCAGCTCCTTCTTCACCACAACGGACCGGTACAACGTCCGCATTACTGAAGACGCCGCACCGATCCGCCTGTTGATCTCACGATCCACTCTTCCCTCACTCGTGAACAAGACTCCTAGGTACTTGAACTCCTCCACTTGGGGCAGGGTCTCCTCCCCAACCCGGAGATGGCACTCCACCCTTTTCCGGGCGAGAACCATGGACTCGGACTTGGAGGTGCTGATTCTCATTCCGGTCGCTTCACACTCGACTGCGAACCGATCCAGCGAGAGCTGAAGATCCCGGTCAGATGAAGCCATCAGGACCACATCATCTGCAAAAAGCAGAGACCTAATCCTGCGGTTACCAAACCGGAACCCCTCAACGCCTTGACTGCGCCTAGAAATTCTGTCCATAAAAGTTATGAACAGAATCGGTGACAAAGGACAGCCTTGGCGGAGTCCAACCCTCACTGGAAATGTGTTCGACTTACTGCCGGCAATGCGGACCAAGCTCTGGCACTGATCGTACAGGGAACGGACCGCCACAATAAGACAGTCCGATACCCCATACTCTCTGAGCACTCCCCACAGGACTTCCCGAGGGACACGGTCGAATGCCTTCTCCAAGTCCACAAAGCACATGTAGACTGGTTGGGCAAACTCCCATGTACCCTCAAGAACCCTGCCGAGAGTATAGAGCTGGTCCACAGTTCCACGACCAGGACGAAAACCACACTGTTCCTCCTGAATCCGAGGTTCGACTATCCGACGTAGCCTCCTCTCCAGTACACCTGAATAAACCTTACCGGGAAGGCTGAGGAGTGTGATCCCACGATAGTTGGAACACACCCTCCGGTCCCCCTTTTTGAAGAGAGGAACCACCACCCCGGTCTGCCAATCCAGAGGTACCGCCCCCGATGTCCACGCGATGCTGCAAAGTCTTGTCAACCAAGACAGCCCCACAGCATCCAGAGCCTTAAGGAACTCCGGGCGGATCTCGTCCACCCCTGGGGCCTTGCCACCGAGGAGCGTTTTAACTACCTCAGCGACCTCAGCCCCAGAAATAGGAGAGTCCACCACAGATTCCCCAGGCACTGTTTCCTCATAGGAAGACGTGTTGGTGGGATTGAGGAGGTCTTCGAAGTATTCCTTCCACCTGTCCACAACATCCGCAGTCGAGGTCAGCAGAACACCATCCGCACCATACACGGTGTTGATAGTGCACTGCTTCCCCTTCCTGAGGCGGCGGAGGGTGGTCCAGAATCGCTTCGAAGCCGTCCGGAAGTCGTTTTCCATAGCTTCCCCGAACTTTTCCCATGTCCGAGTTTTTGCCTCCGCGACCGCTGAAGCTGCACACCGCTTGGCCTGTCGGTACCTGTCCACTGCCTCCGGAGTCCTATGAGCCAAAAGGACCCGATAGGACTCCTTCTTCAGCTTGACGGCATCCCTCACCGCTGGTGTCCACCAAGGGGTTTTAGGATTGCCTCCCCGACAGGCACCAACTACCTTGCGGCCACAGCTCCGATCTGCCGCCTCGACAATAGAGGTGCGGAACATGGTCCACTCGGACTCAATGTCCAGCACCTCCCTCGTGACATGTTCAAAGTTCTTCCGGAGGTGGGAATTGAAACTTTGTCTGACAGGAGACTCTGCCAGACGTTCCCAGCAGACCCTCACAATGCGTTTGGGCCTCCCAGGTCTGTCCGGCATCCTCCCCCACCATCGCAGCCAACTCACCACCAGGTGGTGATCGGTAGAAAGCTCCGCCCCTCTCTTCACCCGAGTGTCCATAACATGAGGCCGCAAATCCGATGACACAACTACAAAGTCGATCATGGAACTGCGGCCTAGGGTGTCCTGGTGCCAAGTGCACATATGGACACCCTTATGTTTGAACATGGTGTTTGTTATGGACAAACTGTGACGAGCACAAAAGTCCAATAACAAAACACCACTCGGGTTCAGATCCGGGCGGCCATTCTTCCCAATCACGCCTCTCCAGGTTTCACTGTCGTTGCCAACGTGAGCGTTGAAGTCTCCCAGTAGGACAAGGGAATCACCCGGGGGAGCACTTTCCAGTACTCACTCGAGCGTTCCCAAAAAGGGTGGGTACTCTGAACTGCTGTTTGGTGCATAAGCACAAACAACAGTCAGGACCCGTCCCCCCACCCGAAGGCGGAGGGAGGCTACCCTTTCGTCCACCGGGTTGAACTCCAACGTACAGGCTTTGAGCCGGGGGGAAACAAGAATTGCCACCCCAGCCCGTCGCCTCTCACTGCCGGCAACGCCAGAGTGGAAGAGGGTCCAATCCCTCTCGAGAGAAGTGGTTCCAGAGCCCTTGCTGTGCGTCGAAGTGAGTCCAACTATATCCAGCCGGAATTTCTCGACTTCGCGCACTAGCTCAGGCTCAGTGACGTGACGTTCCACGTCCCAAGAGCTAGCTTCTGTAGCCGAGGATCGGACCGCCAAGTGCCCTGCCTTGGGCTGTCGCCCAGCTCACAATGCACCCGACCTCTATGGCCCCTGCTATGGGTGGTGAGCCCATTGGAGGGGTGACCCACGTTGCCTCTTCGGGCTGTGCCCGGCCGGGCCCCATGGGGAACAGGCTCGGCCACCAGGCGCTCGCCATCGTGCCCCACCTCCGGGCCTGGCTCCAGAGGGGGGCCCCGGTGACCCGCGTCCGGGCGAGGGAAATCTGGGTCCATGATGTTTCTTCTTCATAAAGGTCTTCGAGCTGCTCTTTGTCTGATCCCTCACCTAGAACCTGTTTGCCTTGGGAGACCCTACCAGGGGGCTTTTTTCCCCGGACAACATTGCTCCTAGGATCATTGGGACACGCAAACTCCTCTACCACGATAAGGTTGCAGCTCAGAGAGGAGATATATATTGTACTTATATTATGTAAATATTCCATCCATCCATCCATCCATCCATCTTCTACCGCTTATTCTCTTTGGGGTCACGGGGGGCGCTGGTGCTTATCTCAGCTACAATCGGGTGGAAGGCGGCGTACACCCTGGACAAGTCGCCACCTCATCGCAGGGCGTAAATTTTACATATATGATGTATTTTATATTGCTACCACGGTACATTTTCAGTCTATTTTATACCTGCATTGTCCTTTCCATCCTTTGTAACTGAGATACTGTGTGGAACAATTTCCCTTGTGGATCATTAAAGTTTGTCTAAGTCTAAGTATGATCCTGTAACGACTTGGTATCGGATCGATCGATACCCAAATGTGTGGTATCATCCAAAACTAATGTAAAGTATCTAACAAACGCCATGGGTGGATCCACACCCAATATCCACTGTAATGATACCAAGTACAGGAGCGTATCTAGTCGATACTACTATGTTTGGTATCACAACATCTTCTTTCGTTTCTTTTAAATGAATATTATGTATAGTGTCAGGAAATATGTCCCTGGAAACATTAGGACTCTGAATATGACCACTCTATGATCCTGTAACGACTTGGTATCGGATTGATATCCAAATTTGTGGTATCATCCAAAACTAATCAGAACAGAAGAATAAGTGATTATTACATTTTAACAGAAGTGTAGATAGAACATGTTAAAAGAGAAAGTAGGCAGATATTAACAGTAAATGAACAAGTAAATTAATAATTCATTTTCTACTGCTTGTCCTTAATAATGTTGACAAAAATAATAGAATGATAAATGCTGCATATGTCAGCAACTAAATTAGGAGCCTTTGTTTGTTTACTTACTACTAAAAGACATGTTGTCTCATATGTTCACTATTTTATTTATAGATAAAATTGCAATACGAAACATATGTTTAATGTACCCAAATATTTTGTGTTCGAATAAAGCCAATAATGCAATTTTTTTGTGGTCCCCTTTATTTAGAAAAGTACCGAAAAACATTTTGGTACTGGTATCAAAATATTGATATCAGGAGTGAGGACAACACTACAAGCTGTAATATAAATGTACACAGTGCCCCCTGGTGGATTATGCAGTGTAAATAAAAAATAAAAAGGGCCTGGTTTTGTCCCCTGGCAGTTTGGCCTTCGTGACGACTTCAGCCACACTTTTTGATAATAAAATTGTCATCACTCCCTCTGATGAAAATCAAAAGCTGGAAAAATGAAGATTTACCTTGTATTCCTTCAGAACCGCGACGGTTTCTTGGCAAATAAGACGAACAGCCTTTCACTGGACTTCAGTGAAAAAAGTACTTAAACTCATTTGTATACGCTCGCCTTTAAATAGACCCCCATTTTAGACCAGTTGATCTGCCCTCTCTTTTCTGCTCGGCCCCCCTCTCCTGTGTGGAGAGGTTATCAGGTGACCACAGTTGATGCGCTAGCTGTTCAAAGTCGGGACCCGGGGTGGACCAGTCCTCTGTGCATCAGTTGAGGACGTCTCTACGCTGCTGACTTGTCTCCCATCTGCTGGCCCCACTATGGATTGGACTCACACTATAAACTAGAACCACTATGGACTGTACTTTCACACTATAAACTAGAACCACTATGAACTGGACTCTCACACTATAAACTACATCCACTATGGACTGGACTCTCACAATATAAATTTGATCCACTATGGACTGGACTCTCACATTATAAACTATATCTACTATGGACTGGACTCTCACACTATAAACTACAACCACTATGGACTGTACTTTCACACTATAAACTAGGTCCACGATGGACTGGACTCTCACACTATAAACTAGATCCACTATGGACTGGACTCTCACACTATAAACTAGATCCACTATAGACTGGACACTCACTCTATAAACTAGATCCACTATGGACTGGTCTCTCACACTATTAATTGCATCCACTATGGACTGGACTTTCACAAAATTAACTAGATCCACTATGGACTGGACTCTCACACTATAAACTAGATCCACCATGGACTGGGCTCTTGCACTATAAAATAGATCCATTATGGACTGGACTCTCACACTATAAACTAGATCCACTATGGACTGGTCTCTTACACTATTAATTACATCCACTATGGACTGGACTTTCACAAAATTAACTAGATCCACTATGGACTGGACTCTCACACTATAAACTAGGGCCACTATGGACTGGACTCTCACACTATAAACTAGATCCACTACGGATTGGACTCTCACGCTATAAACTAGATCCACTATGGACTGGCCTCTCACAATATAAACGTTATCTACTATGGACTGGACTCTCACACTATACACTACAACCACTATGGATTGGACTCTCACATTATAAATTAAATCCACTATGGATGTGGACTCTCACACTATAAACTAGATCCACTATGGACTGGACTCTCACACTCTAAACTCATTCTACTATGGACTGGACTTTCACACTATAAATTAAATCCACTATGGACTGGACTTTTAGACTATAAACTAGATCTACTATGGACTGGACTCTCACACTATAAACTAGATCCACTATGGACATGGACTCTCACACTATAAAGTATATCTACTTTGGACTGGACTCTCACACTATTAACTAGATCCCATATGGACTGGACTCTCACACTATAAACTAGAGCCACTATGGACTGGACTCTCACACTATAAACTAGATCCACTATGGACTGGACACTCACTCTATAAACTAGATCCACTATGGACTGGTCTCTCACACTATAAACTAGATTCACTTTGGACATGGACTTTCACACTATAAAGTATATCTACTATGGACTGGACTCTCACACTATTAACTAGATCCCATATGGACTGGACACTCACACTATAAACTAGAACCACTATGGACTGTACTTTCACACTGTAAACTAGAACCACTATGAACTGGACTCTCACACTATAAACTAGATCCACTATGGACTGGACTCTCACACTATAAATTAGATCCACTATGGACTGGACTCTCACATTATATACTATATCTACTATGGACTGGACTCTCACACTATTAACTACATCCACCATGGACTGGACTCTCACACTATAAACTAGATCAACTATGGACTGGACTCTCACACTATAAACTAAATCCACTATGGACTGGACTCCCACACTATAAACTAGATCCACTATGGACTGGACTCTCACACTATAAACTAGATCCACCGTGGACTGGACTCTCACACTATAAACTCAATCCACTATGGACTGGACTTTCACACTATAAACTAGATCCACTACGGACTGGACTCTCACACTATAAACTCAATCCACTATGGACTGGACTTTCACACTATAAACTAGATCCACTGCGGACTGGACTCTCACACTATAAATTAGATCCACTATGGATGTGGACTCTCACACTATAAACTAGATCCACTATGGACTGGACTCTCACACTATTAACTAGATCCACTATGGACTGGACTCTCTCAATATAAACTAGATCCACTATGGACTGGACTCTCACACTATTAACTAGATCCACAATGGACTGGACTTTCAGACTATTAACAAGATCCACTATGGACTGGACTCTCACACTATAAACTAGATCCATTATAGACCTGACACTCACACTATAAAGTAAACCTGGGCTGTGCAATCAATCACCTAAGATTTTTTTGTTAAAGATTTTTTGAAGTTAAAGATTTTGTTAAAGAACTGTTGTTTTCTTTAAAGATTTGTTCAAATATTTTTTTGTTGAAATAAAGTGGAGTCATACCAAAGACTAAAAAAATGGATCCCATGACCTCCCTGCTTGGCACTCAGCATCAAGGGTTGAAATTGGGGGTTAAATCACCATAAATCATTCTCGGGCGTGGCCACCGCTACTGCTCACTGCTCCCCTCACCTCCCAGGGGGGTGATCAAGAGAATAATTTGGCCACACGTAGTGTGTGTGTGTGTGTGTGTGTGTATGTGTGTGTGTGTGACAATCATTGCTACTTTAATAGAGCCAATTTTTGTGGTCCCCTTTTTTTAGAAAAAGATCGAAATAATTTTGGCACCCAGTACCAAAATATTGCTATCGGAACAGCACTACAGCCTTCTGGGACGGTGATGTCATTACTCCCTCAATAAAAAAAAATCAAATCAAGTCAATTCTCCTTTTGACAGGGCAGCATGAATCGGATCTCATCATTCACTTAAAAGAGCCGTTCAAAAGAGTCGACTCGTTCGCAAAGGCCACATCTCTAGTAAACAAGTACTATTTTTTTTTTTACTGAATGAAACATATTCCACATACTGTATTTTGTTTTTATTTTTCCCTCTTTTAAAGGCACACCCGTGTCTCAACTTTAAAGAAACCACACGCAAACTAAAATTTGACAAAAGTTTATTACATGTTATGTACAAACAATCCTAAAGAAGGCACGCCTTTGTTTAAATAAGAATATATATATATTTATGTTTTAATGTTGAGAGAGTGTGTGTTGAGGAGTAAATACATAGCGACATATTATTATATATTGACAATGTTCCTTAAGAGCAATGAGAAGGTTTTAATTACGACAAAATGTCATGTCTTGGGGATCAAGTTTTGTTTAGTTGTGTTAGTTTACTTCAAGACTCCATTAGTTCCTGTTTTTTCACTCCATTGTTTTGTTTCCATGCCAACAACCCATTAGTTTTCACCTGTCCCCAAGTCACGCACCTGTTTTCACTAAACATGTAACTATTATTTAAACCTAAAGTTGCCAGGAAGTCAGCCTGGCAACTTTACCTCTAAAACTGCCCATAGTTATGCTTCATACTTTTTGTTTCTTCAGGTCACAGTTATCGAGTTTTGTTTCATGTTCATAGTTTCTGGCTTTGTGCAAGTTTTTGTTTATTAGCCAAGTGTGGAGAGGCGGAGCCGACGGGCCGACGGCGGGGCAGGACAAGCCATAGTCCTACTCATGATGGCGGCCAGGAGGAGGAAGATGCGGTGGAGCGGAGAGGCGGGGTGTGCTGGAATCAAATTCAGGTGCGTAGATCGCACACAATTAATGCATCTCCTCCTGCTGTATAAAAGGGGAGAAGGAGGAGCGATCGAGGCAGAAGGAGTAGAAGAACCAGACGAGAGAGAACGACTGAAAGCGATCCAAACACAGCGACGAAGACACGGCAGACTGAAGGCGAGAGGAAGAAGGAGCAGCTGAATAGCGATCCGACCAAAAAGACAAAGCTTTTTGGAAAAATAAACAAGAGTCAAACCTGCAAAAGCAATGTCCTCCCTTGATGGTCCATGCAACCCGCACGATGACGGCAGGAAGCCGTCCACACCAAGTTTTTGTACTTCCGCCTTGTGCGCGCCTTTTATTCCTTTTTTTTTATAGCCATCAATAAATATGTCCTTACCTTTCCTTTGCCTTCTGTCAAAACGTGGACTTTGGGGTTTGTTTTCCCGGAAGGCAAAGAAAAGTTGGCGCGGGCAAGAGAGGAGCGAGCAGGAAGGAGGAGCCGCTGAATAGCGATCCGACCAAAAAGACAAAGCTTTTTGGAAAAATAAATAAGAGTCAAACCTGCAAAAGCAATGTCCTCCCTTGATGGTCCATGCAACCCGCACGATGACGGCAGGAAGCCGTTCACACCAAGTTTTTGTACTTCCGCCTTGTGCGCGCCTTTTTTTTATAGCCATCAATAAATATGTCCTTACCTTATCTTTGCCTTCTGTCAAAACGTGGACTTTGGGGTTTGTTTTCCCGGAAGGCAAAGGAAAGTTGGCACGGGCAAGAGAGGAGCGAGCAGGAAGGAGGAACCGCTGAATAGCGATCCGACCAAAAAGACAAAGCTTATTGGAAAAATAAACAGGAGTCAAACCTGCAAAAGCAATGTCCTCCCTTGATGGTCCATGCAACCCGCACGATGACGGCAGGAAGCAGTCCATACCAAGTTTTTGTACTTCCGCCTTGTGCGCGCCTTTTGTTCCTTTTTTTTTATAGCCATCAATAAATATGTCCTTAACTTTCCTTTGCCTTCTGTCAAAACGTGGACTTTGGGGTTTGTTTTCCCAGAAGGCAAAGGAAAGTTGGCGCAGGCAAGAGAGGAGCGAGCAGGAAGGAGGAGCCACTGAATAGCGATCCGACCAAAAAGACGAAGCTTATTTGAAAAATAAACAGGAGTCAAACTTGCAAAAGCAATGTCCTCCCTTGATGGTCCATGCAACCCGCACGATGACGGCAGGAAGCCGTCCACACCAAGTTTTTTTACTTCCGCCTTGTGCGCGCCTTTTATTCCTTTTTTTTTTATAGCCATCAATAAATATGTCCTTACCTTTCCTTTGCCTTCTGTCAAAACGTGGACTTTGGGGTTTGTTTCCCCGGAAGGCAAAGGAAAGTTGGCGCGGGCAAGAGAGGAGTGAGCAGGAAGGAGGAGCCGCTGAATAGCGATCCGACCAAAAAGACAAAGCTTATTTGAAAAATAAACAGGAGTCAAACCTGCAAAAGCAATGTCCTCCCTTGATGGTCCATGCAACCCGCACGATGACGGCAGGAAGCCGTTCACACCAAGTTTTTGTACTTCCGCCTTGTGCGCGCCTTTTGTTCCTTTTTTTTTATAGCCATCAATAAATATGTCCTTACCTTTCCTTTGCCTTCTGTCAAAACGTGGACTTTGGGGTTTGTTTTCCCGGAAGGCAAAGGAAAGTTGGCGCGGGCAAGAGAGGAGCGAGCAGGAAGGAGGAGCCGCTGAATAGCGATCCGACCAAAAAGACAAAGCTTATTTGAAAAATAAACAGGAGTCAAACCTGCAAAAGCAAAGTTCTCCCTTGATGGTCCATGCAACCCCCACGATGACGGCAGGAAGCCGTCCACACCAAGTTTTTGTACTTCCGCCTTGTGCGCGCCTTTTGTTCCTTTTTTTTTATAGCCATCAACAAATATGTCCTTACCTTTCCTTTGCCTTCTGTCAAAACGTGGACTTTGGGGTTTGTTTTCCCGGAAGGCAAAGGAAAGTTGGCGCGGGCAAGAGAGGAACGAGCAGGAAGGAGGAGCCGCCGAATAGCGATCCGACCAAAAAGACAAAGCTTATTTGAAAAATAAACAGGAGTCAAACCTGCAAAAGCAATGTCCTCCTTTGATGGTCCATGCAACCCGCACCATGACGGCAGGAAGCAGTCCACGCCAAGTTTTTGTATTTCCGCCTTGTCCACGCCTTTTATTCCTTTTTTTTAATAGCCATCAATAAATATGTCTTTACCTTTCCTTTGCCTTCTGTCAAAACGTGGACTTTGGCGTTTGTTTTCCCGGAAGAGAAAGGAAAGTTGGCGCGGGCAAGAGAGGAGCGAGCAGGAAGGAGGAGCCGCTGAATAGCGATCCGACCAAAAACACAAAGCTTATTTGAAAAATAAACAGGAGTCAAACCTGCAAAAGCAATGTCCTCCCTTGATGGTCCATGCAACCCGCACGATGACGGCAGGAAGCCGTCCACACCAAGTTTTTGTACTTCCACCTTGTGCGCGCCTTTTGTTCCTTTTTTTTTTATAGCCATCAATAAATATGTCCTTACCTTTCCTTTGCCTTCTGTCAAAACGTGGACTTTGGGGGTTGTTTTCGCGGAAGGCAGAGGAAAGTTGGCGCAGGCAAGAGAGGAGCGAGCAGGAAGGAGGAGCCGCTGAATAGCGATCCGACCAAAAAGACAAAGCTTATTTGAAAAATAAACAGGAGTCAAACCTGCAAAAGCAATGTCCTCCCTTGATGGTCCATGCAACCCGCACGATGACGGCAGGAAGCCGTTCACACCAAGTGTTTGTACTTCCGCCTTGTGCGCGCCTTTTATTCCATTTTTTATAGCCATCAATAAATATGTCCTTACCTTTCCTTTGCCTTCTGTCAAAACGTGGACTTTGGGGTTTGTTTTCCCGGAAGGCAAAGGAAAGTTGGCGCGGGCAAGAGAGGAGCGAGCAGGAAGGAGGAGCCGCTGAATAGCGATCCGACCAAAAAGACAAAGCTTATTGGAAAAATAAACAAGAGTCAAACCTGCAAAAGCAATGTCCTCTCTTGATGGTCCATGCAACCCGCACGATGACGGCAGGAAGCCGTTCACACCAAATTTTTGTACTTCCGCTTTGTGCGCGCCTTTTATTCCTTTTTTTTTATAGCCATCAATAAATATGTCCTTACCATCATGTCTTGCCCGCGCCAACTTTCCTTTGCCTTCTGTCAAAACGTGGACTTTGGGGTTTGTTTTCCCGGAAGGCAAAGGAAGGTTGGCGCGGGCAAGGCGTGAAGGTAAGGACATATTTATTGATGGCTATTAAAAAAAGGGGAAAAAGGCGCGCACAAAGCGGAAGTACAAAACCTTACGTGGCAAGGCAAGAAGCATAACTATGGGCAGTATCAGAGGTAAAGTCGCCAGGCTGACTTCCTGGCAACATTCGGTTTAAATAATAGTTACATAATTAGTGAAAACAGGTGCGTGACTTGGGGACAGGTGAAAACTAATGGGTTGGCATGGAAACAAAAGAATGGAGTGGATAAAACAGGAACTCATGGAGTCTTGAAGTAAACTAACAGAACTAAACAAAACAGGATCACCGAGACATGACACAAAAAATATGACGTTTAAATGAACTTACTGAATACTTAAAGCACTTTGTGATGATTGAATGAACGGAAATAATTTGTAATGAATGTGATCAGTTGAGAGTGGATGGATTTGAGAGAAAAAAAAAAAAGGAAAGAAAAAGAGACGTACCTTTATCAATTATAAATATTCCATCCACTTTCAGGCCGTTTGTGTCAGTCTTTTAAACCTTTCCAAATGTGTGAAGGCAACTAAAACATGAACAAAATGCTTGTGTACTTTTTAGATCACACAGTGATCGGTCACCTTCTTTGAAATGTGCAACATCACCTACGCTGCAGATAAGGCAAGTCATTCATGACGGGGTGCTGACAGAAAGAAGAAAATGGACCAAAATGCTACTAAAATCGTACATTTATCGTAAATTCATTTGCTGCTTCGTCGCTGTGAAACATTTTTACCTCAACGCAAAAAGTGTCCGTCGCTCTTCCACAAAAAGGAGCCGCATCATTGTTGTTGTTTTTTTGTGTGCGTGTGTGTGTGTGTGTGTGTGTGTGTGTGATATTCCTACCGCTAACAGTTCTGAACGTCATCATGCCAGCAGGCCAAGTCGTTTGACTTTAGCAGAGAGAAAAGAGTGGATGATGAACACCATGGTCTTGGGGCAAGAATGGAGATCCAGTTGCTGAAAACCAAAAAAAAATAAAATAAAAGAGGAATGATTGCATTCTAATGTAGACCAAACATTTTATTATACCGATTGTATAGTGACAAAATAATATGTTGTTTTCTGCATTATAATTATCAAAGTACACGACACCATGTTTATATGACAGCACAGGACTTGAACACTAGGCACGGCATCTGTAGAGCTGAGGTTAGGTAAATGATACACAAAACCCCAAACCAGTGAAGTTTGCACAAATTTGTAAATATGTATACATATACACATATATAGGCACCAGCACCTCCAAAGGGAATAAGCGGTAGAAAATGGATGGATATATATATATACATATACTGTATATATATACAGTGGGGCAAAAATGTATTTAGTCAGCCACCGATTGTGCAAGTTTTCCCACTTAAAATAATGACAGAGGGCTGTAATTTTCATCATAGGTACACTTCAACTGTGAGAGACAGAATGTGAAAAAAAAATCCAGGAATTCACATTGTAGGAATTTTAAAGAATTTATTTGTAAATCATAGTGGAAAATAAGTATTTTTTCTTACTGATGGAAGGAGGTTTTGGCTCAAAATCTCACGATACATGGCCCCATTCATTCGTTCCTTAACACGGATCAATCGTCCTTGTACCTTTAGCAGAAATACAGCCCCAAAGCATGATGTTTCCACCCCCATGCTTCACAGTAGGTATGGTGTTCTTGGGATGCAACTCAGTATTCTTCTTCCTCCAAACACGACGAGTTGAGTTTATACCAAAATGGAAACATGGATGATACAGCAGAGGATTGGGAGAATGTCATGTGGTCAGATGAAACCAAAATAGAACTTTTTGGTATAAACTCAACTCGTCGTGTTTGGAGGAAGAAGAATACTGAGTTGCATCACAAGACCACCATACCTACTGTGAAGCATGGGGGTGGAAACATCATGCTTTGGGGCTGTTTTTCTGCTAAGGGGACAGGACGATTGATCCGTGTTAAGGAAAGAATGAATGGGGCCATGTATCGTGAGATTTTGAGCCAAAACCTCCTTCCATCAGTGAGAGAAAATACTTATTTTTCATCATAATTTACAAATAAATTCTTTAAAATTCCTACAATGTGAATTCCTGGATTTTTTTCCCCCACATTCTGTCTCTCACAGTTGAAGTGTACCTATGATGAAAATTACAGACCTCTGTCATCATTTTAAGTGGGAGAACTTGCACAATCGGTGGCTGACTAAATACTTTTTTGCCCCACTGTGTATATACATATATATATACACATATACATAAAAACCACGTTTCCATATGAGTTGGGAAATTGTGTTATAATTGTGTTAAATATAAATGGAATACAATGATTTGCAAATCCCTTTCAAAATTGGTAAAAAATTGGGTTATTTGTTTAACCCAATTGTTTTTACTGTGCATGTTTTTAGTCTTTGTGCAAATATTATTGTAATTGTACAAACAAGCACTATTACTTTATTAGTCAGTCTTCATCGGGCATGTTAACGTCCAAGAGACTTCTAAGACAAGAGCAGATGCCTGCTACTCGCTGCAGTTGACTAAATAAAGACCCGTTGTAACTACATGAGGAAATACGACTCCACCTTGAAGTGACTCTTAAAAGCACGAGCTCTACTTACAATTTCAGCTTCGGGCCCTCCAAAGTCGAGGAACATCATGCGGACGCCGTCGTCCGATGACATTCGAAGGCGTTCGAAGGGATGCTGAAGCAGGACGTTTTTCTTGACACCCATCTCTTCGGTGAATAGCGTGAAGCCCTCGTCGATGTGCACTCCCAGGGTGCACTCTTGTCCATTCCAGCTGCAGGCTGGCAAGGGCGGGGATGGAAAAAAGTTTACTCTTGTTGTCTATTATAATCGTGGAACTGCAGAACAACTTGGAATCACACAGGAAGCTGTTTCGAAGCAAACCTTTAATGAGTGCATACTTAATTCTACCACTAGAGGGCGTCCTTAGATAATAAAAGCATGAACCCTAACCCTTAATAAGTAGACTTGCAAGTAAAATACCAATACCAAAATACATTAAAAAATGCTTAACAGTGGACATGAGAGGATAGAAGATGCAAGTTGTACATATAAACCATTATTTTTTATCTTAACTCTTAAAAAAACATTATTATGACCTATTAATGCTTGTTGAAAGTACACGCCTGATGATTGTTTAATGTGGGCTGTGTCAATAGTAAACATCATACGGATCATTTAGAAAAAAGGGTTCTCCAACTTTGTCGAAGAAATAGTACCAGCGATTTGTTACCACTGAACATGTGGCTGCTGGAAAAAGTTGGCTTGTGGCGTAAGAAGGGACCAAAATGTTATTTTAGCAAATATTTGGTTGGTTAAATACTTGATAAATATTTTAACATATTTTTATTATGTTAAGGCTGAAAAAAAATTGTGATTTAAATTTACACAAATTTGCGATCAGATTTCTAAATAACGACAATTATTTTTATCTTACTTAAAAGGGGCTGTATACAACTATATACAGTGGGGCAAAAAAGTGCAAATTCTCCTACTTAAAATGATGACAGAGGTCTGAATTTTCATCATAGTGTGTACACTTCAACTGTGAGAGACAGAATGTGAAAAAACAATCCAGGAATTCACATTGTGGGAATTTTAAAGAATTTATTCGTAAATTATGGTGGAAAATAAGTATTTGGTCAACCATTCAAAGCTCTCACTGATGGAAGGAGGTTTTGGCTCAAAATCTCACAATACATGGCCCCATTCATTCTTTCCTTGACACGGATCAATCGTCCTGTCCCCTTAGCAGAAAAACAGCCCCAAAGCATGATGTTTCCACCCCCATGCTTCACAGTAGGTGTGGTGTTCTTGGGATGCAACTCAGTATTCTTCTTCCTCCAAACACGACCAGTTGAGTTAAAACCAAAAAGTTCTATTTTGGTTTCATCTGACCACATGACATTCTCCCAATCCTCTGCTGCATCATCCATGTATCCATTTTGGTATAAACTCAACTCGTCGTGTTTGGAGGAAGAAGAATACTGAGTTGCATCCCAAGAACACCACACCTACTGTGAAGCATGGGGGTGGAAACATCATGCTTTGGGGCTGTTTTTATGCTAAGGGGACAGGACGATTGATCCGTGTTAAGGAAAGAATGAATGGGGCCATGTATCGTGAGATTTTGAGCCAAAACCTCCTTCCATCAGTGACCAAATACCTTTTTTCCACCATAATTTACAAATAAATTCTTTAAAATTCCTACAATGTGAATTCCTGTATTTTTTTTTCATATTCTGTCTCTCACAGTTGAAGTGTACCTGTGATGAAAATTACAGACCTCTGTCATCATTTTAAGTGGGAGAACTTGCACAATTGGTGGCTGACTAAATACTTTTTTGCCCCACTGTATGTATATATATATATATATATATATATATATACACACATACATGTATACACCCATATATATAGAAATTAATGAATTAATTAGTGGTCTTTGTTGTTTGTAAGCACATGTCTAAAATACCTGAAGCTGTATTTAGACGTCGACGGAAAAATTAGAGCCATTAAAAATGTATACGCTTTATTATCCGATTCGTCGGGTAATTGTTAATATAATCGTTGACTAATCGACGATCAGAATAATCCTGAGTTGCAACCCAGTCCCGTTTATGAGTGAGGATAAACAGCAGGTGCTAAGTCTTTTTGTGGCAGTCTATATGTATTTGTGGCAGGCTGCCAAGTGAACGTATGGAAATCACTGACGTAAACCCTGAACTAACGTGTGTGCTCTTGAAAAAAAAAAAAAAAAACGCCACAGACAATCAGAAACTCAATCTAAATAAAAGATTGTTCTCAAAATGGTGACAGCCCTAATGTTTATGTATCTGCGATCATTTTTATATTTAAATACAAGTCCCTGTGTACCCAAGTACCACTAGGTCAGGCCTGGGCAATTATTTGGACTTGGGGGCCACATTTAGAGTAAAAAAATGTGTCTATTTTTATGGACACTAATACAAAACCTCACAATAATGTCTGATTTAATGCTAAAAACAAGCTTGGATGTAATTTAAATATTAACTCATAAGAAGAGGAACTGCTGAGCAGGCATAGCTCGGTTGGTAGAGTGGCCGTGCCAGCAACTTGAGGGTTGCAGGTTCGATTCCCGCTTGTGCCATCCTAGTTACTGTCGTTGTGTCCTTGGGCAAGACACTTTACCCACCTGCTCCCAGTGCCACCCACACTGGTTTAAATGTAACTTAGATATTGGGTTTCACTATGTCAAGCGCTTTGAGTCACTAGAGAAAAGCGCTATATAAATATAATTCACTTCACACTTCACAGACCACACGGAAGGAACTTTATACCTGCTGTGACCTCCTTGATGAGCTCGGCAGCATTGTGGCAGCCGTCGACCAGAAGGTGAGTCCAAGTGGACAGCTCCTTGGCGGAGTCCACCCGGAACACGTGGGCCTCCACGCCCTGCTTGGTGCCCGAGCGCAAGCCGAAGGACAGCTCCGAGTCCAGGAGCGGAGAGGTTTTTCCTGGGCCGGAGTGGACCAGTCTAGAATAGAAAAAACCCCAGACAGGGTTAAAGTGATGCTTGCAGAATAAAGTGCGAGGGCGGAACGATATGACTCATAAGTTCTGAACTTACTAATGTTTTCCGAAGCAAAAAAAAAAAAATCAATGAGAAAAGGGGGACAGGCATGGAAAGAGTGAGCATGTGGGTTTGTTACCAGACCAAAACAAACCGAGGGACGCCGTAGTCTTTACTAACCGGGTAGTGATGAGAGGGTGGCTCTTGGTGGGACTGCTGATGGCGTCTTTGCCTTCGGGCATGGAAGGGTACAGGAGCAGCTCTCGGTCGGTCAGCACAGCGAGGACCGGCCTCTCGGGACCTTGGACCACCTGCACGTGTCAGATGTACTTACAACTTGCATGCAAGCTGCAACATGCAACACATGGAGGTGATAGTACATCATTTTTGAGCCGGTGCCTCTTGTTGCTTTAAGACAGGGGTGTCAAACTCAAATACAGAGTGGGCCAAAATTTAAAACTGAACGAAGCAGTGGGCCGAGGTTGAACAAATTAACCTTTTAACAAGTTTTGCATTGAATATTGACCAAGCAAGGCTTATATAACTTTATACTGACATGCATAATCTTGTTTTAAATAATAATAATTAAAAATAATCAATGGCATATCAAATAAAATACAAATACAGATTGAATGCCTCTTTTCAGCGGCGGGTTTTGAGTTGGGGCGAGGTTTGGTGGTAGCGGGGGTGTATATTGTAGCGTCCCTGAAGAGTGAGTGACGCAAGGGGTTCTGGGTATTTGTTCGGGTGTGTTTATGTTGTGTTACGGTGCGGATGTTCTCCCGAAATGTGTTTGTCATTCTTGTTTGCTGTGGGTTCACAGTGTGGAGTATATTTGTAACAGTGTTAAAGTTGTTTATACGGCCACCCTCAGTGTGACCTGTATGGCTGTTGACCAAGTATGCCTTGCATACACTTGTGTGTGTGTATGAGCCGCATATATTATGTGAGTGGGCCGGCACGCTGTTTGTATGGAGGAAAAGCGGAAGTGGCCACATGTAGAGAACACAAAAGGCAGTGCTTTTACGGTCCGCCCCCAATATTATTTTCCGGGTGGAAGTCGGAAGAAATTAGGGAGGGGCACTAAACTTCGGGAGTCTCCCGGGAAAATCAGGAGGGTTGACGAGGATGAGTATTAGTGGTGAATGCGGTGTTACAGCGGCGGGCCAGCTCTAATGTTAATTTGATATTGCCTCAAGGACCAAATGAAATTACACGGCAGGCCAAATTTGGCCCGCGGGCCAGAGTTTGACACAGATGCTTTAAGACCATATACTACTGTTGAATGACGAGAGAGCAGACCTTCTTCTTCTAGTACTTTCCGCTTGTTGCATGATTAGAGGTTGACACGACGGATCAGATGTTTCCATCTTGCATTGTGCTTCCTTTGTTACACCGACCATCTGCAAGTCTTCTCTAAACACGTGCCGCAGCTAAATCATCAGCATTATTCTACTAATATACCGTAAATTCAAGACCTATACTCAGAACCCTGACGGCGATATTAAAAATAGTTTAAAAAAAAAAAAAAATAAATGCACTGAGAAGGTGTGTTATTGTTTAGCTATGGCGCCGTCTTCTGGAAAAGTTTGTACACTGCAGGTGCTGCAGTGCCCTTCAATTTACTGCTTTCAAGTTACCGGAAGGAGAGTGCCATTCAGTCTTCATAGCTGTCCATAGCGGATCTACTCGTTTAGATTCTTCTTCTGGAACGCCCTCCCTGACCACCTGAGGGCACCACGGACTGTAGATCTCCCGTCCAAAGGCAATACCCAGTAACTCAATTTTGGTCAAAACTGAGCTGATAATAATTTGGGAGTTACTAGGTGGTATGCTTTACATTAGTGTATGCAATATTGTAATTTGTCCCGTAAGTAAGCAGCTTACTTACGGAACAAATTACAATATCGCATACACTAATATATGCGATAAAAATCATCGATAAACAAGTAAGTAAGCAGCTTACTTACGGAACAAAGTACAATATCGCATACACTAATGTAAAACATACCACCTAGTGACTCCAAAATTATTATCAGCTCAGTTTTGACCAAAATTGAGTTACTGGGTTTTGCCTTTGGACGGTAGAGATGCTTTTAAAAAGGGCTTGAAAAAACATTCTTTTTTTCTAAAAGCCTTTTTTAGATACCGTATTTCCTTGAATTGCCGTCGGGGCGCTAATTAATTTAAAACCTCTTCTCACTCCTGCTTACTAAAGGCACGCGGTAAAGGTAAGCATGCGCTAATTATTTTAAAACCTCTTCTCACTCCGGCACTTACCAAAAGCATGCAGTAAAAATTTGAGTGTGATGTAAGGATACCATCATGAAAAGCACATTTAATGAAAAAAACGTTATGGTCTTACCTTTACTTATAAATACAGTCCATGCCAGCCCCTTCTGATCAAAAGCATCGATAACTTGTTTATAGAAGTCTTCCTTAACTTTCTTCAGTTTTAAAAGTCTCTCTGTTTCGATGGAGATCTTCTTTTATAACCTCCTGCTTCGATTGAAAGTCCAGTTTAGAAAACTGCTATCAGAAGGTCCGTCATATCCGTCCCAACACATATCACGTGACTCATTGTCACTTCTTCTGCAGCCGAGTAGTCGCAAAAAGGATCACTAGCGCCCTCTACCACTAGGAGACGGGAGTCATTTAATGACTCATATTTGACACGCGCAGCTACGGTATTGTGACGGTCTCAAGCCGTCGTCTTGGGGGTTCCCAGGACCACCAAGGAAGGACATGGCTTGAGCAGTTTGACTTTGTTTATTTTTCAAAAAACCTCAATCCAGGTTGTTCTTCCGCTCCTCCTCTCTGCTCGCTCGCTGTCTCCTCGCCGCCATCTTGGGCCGGGCTCCAGCGTGCCCTGCTTGTCTGTCGGACCGTCGGCTCCACCTCTCCACAGGTGCCGGTATATTAATAAAACATAGCTGCTTACTGTTCTTTTTACCATACCAGTATTCAATAGCTTGGACCTTAAATTCTACTGAGTAACTCTTAATCCTCTTCCCTTTATGCGATTTCAAATTACCGGTATTGAAATCAGCCTTCTCCATTTTGAAAATGATGACAGGGGAAGTGTCACTCGTGACGTCACGAGTTTGACCCGGCGGTAATGCTAAGCATGCGCTAATTATTTTGCGAAGCGAGTTTGATTTGGCAATTCAAGGAAATACGGTATATGCATGCTAGTTCTAGCTATTAGGCTGTTCTAGTTTTTATTTTTATTATCTTTTTTATTTGTTAATACACTTTATCACTTTGAGGTTGTTTACTCAACGTAAAGTGCTTTTTACAAATACAATCTATTATTATTATTATTCATTTATCACTCCAAGCAACGTTTGCAAGTTTTACAATACAACTAAAAGAATTCTTACTTCCTAAAACGTCCCATGAGTGATGTCCGTAGGAGTGTTTTCATGCATATTTGTACGTGCTATCGTAATGTAATGACACTAGCTCTGCTAACACGTTAACGAGTGTCTGTGTTAGTATTATTAACTTACAATGGCATTCTTTTTGTATTCTCTCAGTTTCACAAATTCCTCATTTAATTCACCGTGGAATTATTGAGTCTGTTTGGCTAATTGGAGAGCTAGCTTCCGCAGTTAATGGGTCCATGACGATGACTTCTGTTTTGTTTGATCAGCCGTTTTACTGCTGTATTACAGACATACTTGGAAACAATTAAAGTATGCTCATTTCTACTTCTGTCCTTCCACACCACTTCCAACAAAAATCTGCCTCCTGTCTTGGTCAGAGATGCGGTCAACAGACCAGTCATCAGGGTTGGTCTCACCACCTTTCTGTAAGTTTTATCTCACTTCTGCTGACACTCATTTATCTTAAAGAACTCCTGGCAGTCTTCTCAACCCACTTTATCCTGACAGCACTGGCTTCTTCACCTACTTTCCAAACTGGCTGATGCTCTGAGAAGTTGACCCTAAGTACTTAAACTCCTCTACTTTTCTCACCTGTCTATTCCTTGGAGCCTCACAGCTCTGCCTGATACCCTTTCATTGACACACATGTATTCCACCTTGCTTTTCTACCACCATCTCTGTGCTTTCACTGCAGAAGACAATGTTAGGCGCGAACAACATTTTACCGAGTCTCCTATCAGGCCTTATTTGTCAATATATATATATATATATATATATATATATATATATATAAAGGTTTATTTGAAAAAGGGACAGATACAAAAACACAGACATCTGAAACAGTTATCCAATGTATGCATCATAGTGTTTGTAGCCAAAGCTAATTTACAACACTTGTCCCCAACAACAACACAGATCCAACATCATTAAAAAAGCAAAATTAAAATTAAAATAAGGCAAAGAGGAGTCGATAATAAGGATAGAAATGATACAGACAAAGTGCAAACTAGATAAAAGCCAATAATAATAATAATAACAGACAAAGTGCAGACGAGACAAAAACCAATTAGTAAAAACTAAACATTAGAACACGATTGTTGCTCAACTAGCCATAATTTTGTTTGTTTTTTGAAAGTGACAAATGCAGGTATACTTTTCATAGTGTCAGGTAAAGAGTTCCATAGTTGTGGTCCTTTTATTGAAAAGGCAGTCCGCGCAAAAGATGTTCTACGGAATGGAACGCAGCAGTTGCCTTTTGACATTGCTCGGGTGATAGATCTGGTACCACTTTGCAGTCCTGGAATTGCCTTGCAGAGCAACTGGGGAGCAGAGTTATCCAAGCATTTAAAAAACTGCCTCAACCAATTTCTCCATCACTATTGCAAACAAGGACAGACTCGGAGCTAACCCTTGACCTATGACACGACCAAACAAATTTAAATTGGATTATCACCATATTACGATATTAATATTATTAGAGCGTATCAAAACACGTATTGGTATGTCAGACTTAGCCTTGTCTTGGTATAACTCGTATCTTACTGACAGGATGCAGTGCGTCTCCCATAACAATGTGACCTCGGACTCATGTGGAGTTCCCCAGGGTTCGGTTCTTGGCACTGCACTCTTGAGCATCTACATGCTGCCGCTAGGTGACATCATACGCAAATACGGTGTTAGCTTTCACTGTTATGCTGATGACACCCAACTCTACATGCCCCTAAAGCTTACCAACACGCCGGATTGTAGTCAGCTGGAGGCGTGTCTTAATGAAATTAAACAATGGATGTCCGCTAACTTTCTGCAACTCAACGCCAAGAAAACGGAAATACTGATTATCGGTCCTGCTAGACACCGACCTCTATTTAATAATACCACCTTAACATTTGACAACCAAACAATTACACAAGGCGACTCGGTAAAGAATCTGGGTATTATTTCCGACCCAACTCTCTCGTTTGAGTCACACAGGAAAAATGTTACTAAAACGGCCTTCTTTCACCTCCGTAATATCGCTAAAATGTGTTCCGTTTTGGAATGTTTTTTGCAAATACCAGCTCATTTGGATTTTGATTCTTGCAACATGTTTCAAAAAAGAAGCAGCTTCCATCAAATGCTCAGTCGTTCACAAACAAGGATGGGGCGAGGGTCCCCACTTTGTGAACAAATGTGTGAGCAAATTCTCCAACAGTTTAAGAACAACATTTCTCAACAAGCTACTGCAAATAATTTAGGGATCCGTAATATCATCAAAATGTTCAGGAAATCTGGAGAAAATCACTGCATTTTAATGATGATATTACAGACCTCCGATCCCTCAGCAGTACCGCATCAAAACGTGACAGTGTGTAAAGGATATCACCACATGGGCTTATCAACACTTCAGAAAACCACTGTCAGTAACTACAGTTGGTCACTACATCTGTAAGTGCAAGTTAAAACTTTACGATGCAAAGCGAAAGCCACTTATCAACAACACCCAGAAACGCCGCCCGAAATCATCTAAAATGAACATCTGGAATGTTATAGGCGCAAAGTTCAAAAGCCAGCATCTGTGATGGTATGTGAAGTGAAGTGAAGTCAATTATATTTATATAGCGCTTTTCTCTAGTGACTCAAAGCACTTTACATAGTGAAACCCAATATCTAAGTTAGATTTAAACCAGTGTGGGTGGGACTGGGAGCAGGTGGGTAAAGTGTCTTGCCCAAGGACACAACGGCAGTGACTAGGATGGCGGAAGCGGGAATCGAACCTGCAACTCTCAAGTTGCTGGCACGGCCACTCTACCAACCGAGCTATGCCGCCCACAATGGGGGGGTATGGGGGTGTATTAGTGCCCACGGCATGGTAACTTACAAATCTGTGAAGGCACCATCAATTCTACATACAGGTTTTGGAACAACATTTATTGCCATGCAAGCAACGTTATCTTGGGCGCCCCTGCTTATTTCAGCAAGACAATACCAAGTCACGTGTTACAACAGTGTATTTTTATAGTAAAAGAATGCGGATACCAGACTGGCCTGTCTCTAGTCCAGACCTGTCTCCCATTGAAAATGTGTGGCGCAATATGAAGACTAAAATACCACAACGGAGACCCCGGACTGTTGAACAGCTTAAGCTCTACATCAAGCAAGAATGGGAAAGAATTCCACCTGAAAACCTTCAAAAATTGGTCTCCTCAGTTCCCAAATGTTTACAGAGTGTTGTTAAAAGGAAAGGCCATGTAACACAGTGGTAAAAATGCTCTTGTGCTAACTTTTTTGCAATGTGTTGCTGCCATTGAATTCTAAGTTAATCGATGATTATATACCCCACCCGGCTGCTTGTCTGATAAAAAAATGGTACGGCCTCACTGTTCCATACCTTACCAGACAACTACGCAATTTCTTAGAAATAAGTCAAAGAGTGTAACCACGCTTACTAATTAACAAGCAAAGAGACATGAAGTATACATAACATCTTAATGTATCCCCTACCTGTTCTATAATCCAGCCCAGGTGTTTGACCTCCATACCAGGCTGCAAGCTCTTCATCTCCTCCTTGACACGTGGTAAAAGGTTGGCACGACAAGCCTGGATGGCGTTGTACCAAGACTGGGCCATGGCTGGGTCTTTGGCCCGCAGGAACACTGAGTTCTTCCTATTGGGTGAAATCACCTCGAAATACCTGTTGGAGGAGCCAAGGAGGAGCTATTATTTTTCTCGATTTCGATGGGCCCGCTATTTGTTCCCGGGACCTCTGGCCTGGGGGGTCGCCGGAAGCCGCCGTACTGTGAAGATGGTGCCCAGTATCTGAATGCGTGAGTTTTAGGTGTAACTGTACAAAATGCGCCACAGAGCTAGCCTAAAACAATAACGTTTTTACATAAAAATGCTAACACTTAGCATGTGTGCTAACGATAGCATGATAACAGTCAGCATGTTGTACGACTCAAGTGTGTATGGCTGGGGAAAAAGAAAAAGTGTAAAAATATATGTGTCAGGCAAGGACTTGGACTTGGGTTGTTTCTTCGATGCAGAGGATATTTGGGACAAGTCAGGCGTGAACGTGAGTACATATTTATTGATATTCTAACAAAACAACACAAAAGGGCAAACAAAGGGCGCACACAGTGGCGGAGAACAAATACTTGGCTGCAGAAACAAAGGCTGTAAACTAAAAACGTGAAACAAAAACATTTGCGCTGTGGCATGAATAATAAACCAAAAACTTGCACTGAGGCATAAATACAAAAACTTACGTGGCGTGGTCAGAAAACGAACAGCAAGGCATGGAGGTCGATACATGGAAATGTGGTTATGGTATCAGAAGGTAAGGTAAAGTTGCCAGGACGAGGACAGAAACAGAATGGCTTAAATAATGACTATGATAATGATTAGTAACAGGTGTGAGAGCTGAGGACAGGGGTGTGACTTGAGGGCAAGGTGAAAATCAATGGGTTGGCATGGAGACGAAAACAAACCAGGAAGTGACGAAATAGAACTGAATGTCCAAAAAACAAAACATAACATGACCAAACATGACAAAAACAAAACATAATCCATAGGCGTGACAATATTTAAAAAGTTAGCAAGACTAAGTTAGCTTGCTGTCATTTGCATGCTAACAGTTAACAAGTGTCGCATACCAAGTTATATGACTCTGGGCTAAACGGTAGCAAAAGTACATCACAAAGTTAGCATGCTAACATTAACATGCTAACAGTTAACAAGCGTCAAATACCAGCAAAAGTACATCAAAAAGTTAGCATGCTAACATTATCAAGTGTCACATACCAAACTATAGGAATCTAAGGTGTATGGCTGGGGAATTAGAGGTAAAAAAGAGTAAATACAGCAAGACAAAAGTTAGCAAGTTAATGTTAGCATGGTAAAGTTTGGACGTTAACATGTACCAGGTTATATGACTCTGAGGTAAACGGTAGCAAAAGTATATCAAAAATTTAGCATGCTAACGTTAACATGCTAACTGTTAACAAGTGTCACATACCAAGCTATATGACTCTAAGGTATACGTATGGCTGGGGAATTAGAGGAAAAAAAAGAGTAAATATAGAAAAAAAAGTAAGCACTTTAATGTTAGCATGCTAAAATTTGGACGTTAACATGTACCAAGTTATATGACTCTGGGGTTAACGGTAGCAAAAGTACATCAAAAAGTTAGCATGCTAACATTAACATGCTAACAGTTTACAAGTGTCACATACCAAGCTATATGACTCAAAGGTGTATGGCTGGGGAATTAGAGAAAAAAAGAATACATTTTGCAAAAAAAAAAATTAGCACTTTAATGTTAGCATGCTAAAGTTTGCACTTTAGCATGTACCAAGTTATATGACTCTGGGGTAAATGGTAGCAAAAGTACATCAAAAAGTTAGCATGCTAACGTAAACATGCTAACAGTTTACAAGTGTCACATACCAAGTTATATGACTCTGGGCTAAATGGTGGCAAAAGTACATTGAAAAGTCAGCATGCTAACATTAGCATGCTAACAGTTAACAAGTGTCACATACCAAGCTATACAACTCTAAGGTGTATGGCTGGGGAATTACAGAAAAAAAAAAGAGTACATTTTGCACACAAAAAAAAAGTTAGCACTTTAATGTTAGCATGCTAAAGTTTTGACATTACCATGTACCAAGTTATATGACTTTGGGGTAAACGGTAGCAAAAGTACATCAAAAAGTTAGCATGTTAACGTTAACAAGTGTCACATACCAAACTGTATGACTCTAAGGCAGGGAGGGGTCGCCAACCTTTTTGAAACCAAGAGCTACTTCTTGGGTACTGATTAATGCGAAGGGCTACCAGTTAGATACACACTTAAAAAAATTGCCAGAAATAGCCAATTTGCTCAATTTACCTTTAATAAATAAAGGTAAATTGATAAATAAATATATATATATATATATATATATATATACAAAAGGGTATTTCTGTCTGTCATTCCGTCGTACATTTTTTTTCCTTATACGGAAGATTTTTTGTAGCGAATACATGATGAAAAAAACACTTATTTGAACGGTTTAAAAGAGGAGAAAACAGGAAAAAAAATGAAAATTAAATTTTGAAACATAGTTTATCTTCAATTTCGACTCTTTAAAATTCAAAATTCAACCGAACAAAAGAAGAGAAAAACTAGTTAATTCGAATCTTTTTGAAAAAATAAAAAAAATAATTTATTGAACATTATTAAGAATTTTTCCTGAATAAGATTAATTTTAGAATTTTGATGACATGTTTTAAATACGTTAAAATCCAATCTGCATTTTGTTAGAATATATAAAAAATTGGACCAAGCTATATTTCTAACAAAGACAAATAATTATTTCTTCTAGATTTTCCAGAGCAAAAATTTAAAAATAAATTCAAAAGACTTTGAAATAAGATCTAAATTTGAGTCTAAAGATTTTTTAGATTTGCCAGAATATTTTTGGGGGAATTTTAATCAAAATAAGTTTGAAGAGATATTTCACAAATATTCTTCGTCGAAAAAACAGAAGCTAAAACGAATAATTAAATTAAAATGTATTAATTAATCTTTACAAAAAAAAAAAAATTACTTGAACATTAATTTAAATTGTTAGGAAAGAAGAAGAAGGGATATAAAAGGTGAAAAGGTATAAGTCTATAAAAATCCTAAAATAATTTTCAAGGTTGTAATTTTTCTCTAAAATTGTCTTTCTGAAAGTTATAAGAAGCAAAGTAAAAAAATAAATGATTTTATTTAAACAAGTGAAGACTAAGTCTTTAAAATATTTTCTTGGATTTTCAAATCCTATTTGAGTTTTGTCTCTCTTAGAATTAAAAATGTCGAGCAAAGCGAGACCAGCTTGCTAGTAAATAAATACAATTTAAAAAACAGAGGCAGCTCACTGGTAAGTGCAGCTATTTGAGCTATATTTAGAACAGGCCAGCGGGCTACTCATCTGGTCCTTACGGGCTACCCGGTGCCCGCTGCCACCGCGTTGGTGACCCCTGCTCTAAGGTGTATGGGTGGGGAATTTGAGAAAAAAAACAATCAATTTTGCACAAAAAAAAAGTTAGCACTTTAGTGTTAGCATGCTAAAGTTTGGACATTAAAATGTACGAAGTTATGTGACTCTGGGCTAAACGGTTGCAAAACTTGCTCAAAAAGTTAGCATGCAAATTTTAGCATGCTATCAGTTAGCTTGTGTTACATACCAAGTAATATGACTCTTAGGTGTAATTAGAGAAAAAAAAGAGTAAAAATAGCTAAAAAATGTTAGCACTTTAATGTTAGCATGCTACCAAAAGCATGCTTAGCCGTGTCACCTACCAAGTTGATTGTTTGAGACTTTTATTAGTAGATTGCACAGTACAGTACATATTCCGAACAATTGACCACTAAATGGTAACACCCGAATAAGTTTTTCACGTTAATCAATTCATGGTTATAGGACTCAGGTAAAGGGTTGCAAAATTAGCTCAAATAAGAGCTATTATTTTTTTCCCAGGTGGGTTTCTCCCCGGGGGTCATACCTGTTTTCTGTGTCGGGTGGGCATTGCTTGCGGGACACCTGGCACATTTTCAGCGAGATGCTCCGGGGCTCCTTGGCCTCTGCAGCGGACGGCTCCGAACCCTTCTGAGTAAGCGGAGGCGAGTCCCACGGGAGAGCTGCACCAGGGGACCCCGAGCTCTTGAAGAAGGCTGACATTTCCTTGATGTACTTGACTGCAACACAATGAGAATGGTATAGGGATAAGGTGGGACCAGAATAAGGATATGGACATTAAGGCCATGTCTACACTAAGTCGTTTAAACCCCTTAAACCATGGGTGTCAAACTCTGGCCCGCGGGCCAAATTTGGCCCGCCGTGTAATTTAATTTGGCCCTTTAGGCAATATCTAATTAACATTAGAGCTGGCCCGCCTCTGTATCATCGCGTCCACCACTAATACTCATACTCGTCAACCCTCCCGATTTTCCCGGGAGACTCCCGAAGTTCAGTGCCCTTGCCGAATTTCTCCCAAATTCCACCCGGACAATAATATTGGGGGTGGGCCGTAAAAGCACTGCCTTTGGTGTTCTCTACATGTCACCACGACCGCTTTGCCTTCATACAAACAGTATGCCGGCCCACTCACATAATATATGCGGCTCATACACACACACAAGTGTATGCAAGGCATACTTGGTCAACAGCCATACAGGTCACACTGAGGGTGGCCGTATAAACAACTTTAACACTGTTACAAATATACGCCACACTGTCAACCCACAGCAAACAAGAATGACAAACACATTTTGGGAGACCATCCGCACCGTAACACAACATAAACACAGCCGAACAAATACCCAGAACCCCTTGCATTACTAACTCTTCAGGGACGCTACATTATACACCCCCGCTAACACCAAACCCCGCCCCAACTCAAACCCGCCGCCGAAAGGAGGCATTTTTATTTTATTTGATATGCCATTGATATTTTTTAATTATTATTATTATTTAAAACTCGATTTTGCATGTCACTATAAAGTTATATAAGCCTTGCTTGGTCAATATTCAATGCAAAATTTGTTTGGGTCCCTATTACAGGATTAATTTGTTCAACCTCGGCCCGCGGCTTCGTTCAGTTTTAAATTTTGGCCCGCTCTGTATTTGAGTTTGACACCCCTGCCTTAAACTATGGATGTCAAACTCTGGCCCGCAGGCCAAATTTGGCCCACCATGTAATTTATTTTGGCCCTTGAGACAATACTAAATTAACATTAGAGCTGGCCTGTCGGTATTATACACCGTTAATTCTAATACTTGCCAACCCTCACGATTTTCCCTGGAGACTACCGAATTTCAGTGCCAACCCCCCGAAAATCTACCGGGGCAACCATTCTCCCGAATTTCTCCCGACTTCCACTCGGAAAACAATATCGGCGGCGTGCCTTAAAGGTACTGCTTTTAGCGTCCTCTACAAACTGTCGTCATGTCCGCTTTTCCGCCATACAATCAGCGTGCCGGCCCAGTCACGTAATAAAAGCAAATTCTACACACACACACACACAAGTGAATGCGACGCATACTTGGTCAACAGCCATACAGGTCACACTGAGGGTGGCCGTATAAACAACGTTAACACTGTTAGAAATATGCACCACACTGTGAACCCTCACCAAACAAGAATGGCAAATACATTCCGGGAGAACATCCGCACTGTAACACAACATCAACACAACAGAAGAAATACCAAGGACCCCTTGCAGCACTAACTTTTCCGGGACGCTACCAACAAAACTCGATTTTGCATGTCACTATAAAGTTATATAAGCCTTGCTTGTTCAATATTCAATGCAAAACTTGTTTGGGTCCCTATTAAAAGGTTAATTTGTTCAACTTTGGCCCGCGGCTCTGTTCAGTTTAGACTTTTGGCCCACTCTGTATTTGAGTTTGACACCCCTGCCTTAAACGAACAATTATTTAGCCGACGCCCCGTTTCAGCCACACTAAACGATCGTTTAAGGTCCACCTCCTGGGACAATTTTTTACACGGGTAAGTCAGCCGTGTAATTCTTGAATCTCCCGCACTTAGCTTGGTATGGACTCATTGTCATTATCCGTGGTCCGGATCATGTTTTGTTTAGTTATGTTCCGTTGGTTTTGGACTCCTTTAGTTCCTGTTTGTGCACCTCCTGAGTTTAGTCACCGTGATTTTCACCTGCCTCTGTTGTTTGGGACACACCTGTGTCTAATCAAGAGACTACTATTTAAGTCTGCCTTTGTTGATCACTCGTTCTGGCTTCATTGTTTGCGTCACACCTTTGCCGAGTGAATTTTGATCCATGCTCTAGTCCAGACCTGGGCAAATTAAGCTTTTCAATCCGGCCTGATGGACATTCCCAAATATTTTTTTTTACATCTTTAAGATAGAAAGTGTAGCTGCCATTATGATGTGAAGAGAAGTTTTCTTATGACCGTAAGTCTTCAACTGTACATAGTATTCCAATGGTTGGAATCTGCGCTTTTGTATGATATACCAGTTATTATGGTCATCTAATTACAAACCCCGTTTCCATATGAGTTGGGGAATTTGGTTAGATGTAAATATAAACGGAATACAATGATTTGCAAATCCTTTTCAACCCATATTCAATTCAATGCGCTACAAAGACAAGATAATAATTAGCTTAGAGTTCCATGGCTGCAACACGTGCCAAAGTAGTTGGGAAAGGGCATGTTCACCACTGTGTTTCATCACCTTTTCTTTTAACAACACTCAATAAACGTTTGGGAACTGAGGATACAAATTGTTGAAGCTTTGAAAGTGGAATTCTTTCCCATTCTTGTT
>NC_084612.1:67794443-67801943 GCF_033978795.1 Nerophis ophidion
AAATTGTGATAATGTTCCCCTTCAACCATTACACTTTTTGCATACAATCAACTACAACACGCGAGACTTTGCCTATGATGCAACAAGCCGGCGGTATTAGTGTGGCAGGATTGGGCCCCCGACAGTAAAAATAGCCTGCAGACTAAATGAGAAGGCTCGATGTAGAGCTTCCGGTTTCAGCCGAAGAAGTGTGAAGTGCTCTCGTCTTGCTGAGGATAAAGAGTCATGTCAGAAGAGCCCCAGGAGGGGACAACAGGAGCAAGCGAGGGGGGCTTCCACCGTTCCCGAAATAGACCGCATTCCTGTCATTCAGTCAACCAGGCAGCCTACCATGCCGCTATTTGTTTTTTTTAAAAAAACACACATCGAGCTGTAGAGCATTGCATGGAGTGGATCACTACAGGTTAGAAGCACTAACACAGGAGGGATATTTCCAGACTGCAAGTGTAATATTACAGTAAGGTTCAGGTCGTAAGCGATTCACTGTGTTATCTTTGGCATGAAAGTGTGGCAGCTATTCAGTTACAACACTGGAAAATACATTTTTGGACATGCTTCTTCTTTAGCGCCAAAAAAATTCAGTAAAACAAGATAAAATAAAAAAAAGTTGGAATTTAAATGTTGTCAGGCAAATTCATAATTTGATGAAAACGTTTTGTAGTGGAATTTCTGACTTTTATACCATATTTTGTGTCTGTTGAAGCCCTAAAAGAAAATCTGTGAAAAAGCTTTAAGAGGTCTACTCTTTTGAAATGAATTGTGAAGTGAATTATATTTATATAGCGCTTTTTCTCAAGTGACTCAAAGCGCTTTACATTGTGAAAACCAATATTTAAGTTACATTCAAACCAGTGTGGGTGGCACTGGAAGCAGGTGGGTAAAGTGTCTTGCCCAAGGACACAACATCAGTGACTAGGTTGGCAGAAGCGGGAATCGAACCTGCAACCCTCAAATTGCTGGCACGGCCATTCTACCAACCGAGCTAAACCAAGGGATCATATGTGGGGGAAATTTCAGTTTGTGGTCGCTCTGACCAGTCTAAGAAATTTTACGACTGTTTGTTATGACTAAGAGATCCACGGTTGTTTTGGAACAAGCAGTTGAAAAACAACAAGACCTTGACACAGGAGGGAATCATATAAAAAGCCTGGAGACAAATATTTGATATGATTTTGCATGATTCGCTTGATTTTAAACATCCACGTCTCTCCGGAAGGACGTTGTCTGTTTGCATGGGCAATTTAATCCAACCTGTACTTTTTGATATTGGGTAAATAAAACTTTTGTACTAAAACCACTTTGTTTGCAGTTTAAGCTTCGGACAATCCACCACAGTTTCCACATATATGGTATCGTCGAGTAGGGCCGGGCGATATGGCCTTTTTTTAATATCTCGATATGTTCAGACCATATCGCGATACACGATACACGGGAATTGAACCTGCAACCCTCAAATTGCTGGCACGGCCACTCTACCAACCGAGCTAAACCAAGGGATCATATGTGGGGGAAAGTTCTGTTTGTGGTCGCTCTGACCAGTCTAAGAAATTTTACGACTGTTTGTTATGACTAAGAGATCCACGGTTGTTTTGGAACAAGCAGTTGCAAAACAACAAGACCTTGACACAGGAGGGAAATCATATAAAAAGCCTGGAGACCAATATTTGATATGATTTTGCATGATTCGCTTGATTTTAAACATCCACGTCTCTCCGGAAGGACGATGTCTGTTTGCATGGGCGATTTAATCCAACCTGTACTTTTTGATATTGGGTAAATACAACTTTTGTACTAAAACCACTTTGTTTGCAGTTTAAGCTTCGGACAACCCACCACAGTTTCCACATATATGGTATCGTCGAGTAAGGCTGGGCGATATGGCCTTTTTTTAATATATCGATATGTTCAGACCATATCGCGATACACGATACACGGGAATTGAACCTGCAACCCTCAAATTGCTGGCACGGCCACTCTACCAACCGAGCTAAACCAAGGGATCATATGTGGGGGAAAGTTCAGTTTGTGGTCGCTCTGACCAGTCTAAGAAATTTTACGACTGTTTGTTATGACTAAGAGATCCACGGTTGTTTTGGAACAAGCAGTTGCAAAACAACAAGACCTTGACACACGAGGGAATCATATAAAAAGCCTGGAGACCAATATTTGATATGATTTTGCATGATTCGCTTGATTTTGATCATCCACGTCTCTCCGGAAGGACGTTGTCTGTTTGCATGGGCAATTTAATCCAACCTGTACTTTTTGATATTGGGTAAATAAAACTTTTGTACTAAAACCACTTTGTTTGCAGTTTAAGCTTCGGACAATCCACCACAGTTTCCACATATATGGTATCGTCGAGTAGGGCCGGGCGATATGGCCTTTTTTTAATATCTCGATATGTTCAGACCATATCGCGATACACGATACACGGGAATTGAACCTGCAACCCTCAAATTGCTGGCACGGCCACTCTACCAACCGAGCTAAACCAAGGGATCATATGTGGGGGAAAGTTCTGTTTGTGGTCGCTCTGACCAGTCTAAGAAATTTTACGACTGTTTGTTATGACTAAGAGATCCACGGTTGTTTTGGAACAAGCAGTTGCAAAACAACAAGACCTTGACACAGGAGGGAAATCATATAAAAAGCCTGGAGACCAATATTTGATATGATTTTGCATGATTCGCTTGATTTTAAACATCCACGTCTCTCCGGAAGGACGATGTCTGTTTGCATGGGCGATTTAATCCAACCTGTACTTTTTGATATTGGGTAAATACAACTTTTGTACTAAAACCACTTTGTTTGCAGTTTAAGCTTCGGACAACCCACCACAGTTTCCACATATATGGTATCGTCGAGTAAGGCTGGGCGATATGGCCTTTTTTTAATATATCGATATGTTCAGACCATATCGCGATACACGATACACGGGAATTGAACCTGCAACCCTCAAATTGCTGGCACGGCCACTCTACCAACCGAGCTAAACCAAGGGATCATATGTGGGGGAAAGTTCAGTTTGTGGTCGCTCTGACCAGTCTAAGAAATTTTACGACTGTTTGTTATGACTAAGAGATCCACGGTTGTTTTGGAACAAGCAGTTGCAAAACAACAAGACCTTGACACACGAGGGAATCATATAAAAAGCCTGGAGACCAATATTTGATATGATTTTGCATGATTCGCTTGATTTTGATCATCCACGTCTCTCCGGAAGGACGATGTCTGTTTGCATGGGCGATTTAATCCAACCTGTACTTTTTGATATTGGGTAAATACAACTTTTGTACTAAAACCACTTTGTTTGCAGTTTAAGCTTCGGACAATCCACCACAGTTTCCACATATAATGTATCGTCGAGTAGGGCTGGGCGATATGGCCTTTTTTTAATATCTCGATATGTTTAAGACCATATCGCGATACACGATATATATCTCAATATTTTGCCTTAACTTGAATTATCACTTGATGCATATAATCACAGCAGTATGATGATTCTATGTGTCTACATTAAAACATTCTTGTTTCATTTGAAAATTTCATGCAGAGAGGAAAATCACCAATAAGTTAATTTACCAATACTGTATTTATTAAACAGTTATTGAGCAGTGGCACCAACATTCATGTCATTTCCAAAGCAGAAAGTGCAAGATTGTCAGAGACATTTTAAAACAAGCTATGAGTGCACTTTTGTGCATGATGTCACTAAGATGACATATCAAAACAACACTGAATTAAAGTGCACTTTTTGTACAGAACGCCACTACAGTAGTTTAAAACAAATAAAGTGCACTTTTGTGCATGATGTCACACAAGATATTTCAATAAGGGTTAAATAAAGATGAGCTGCATAATAGGAAATAAAATAGTGTATGTCCTTCGCTATGTGGTAGGTTCCTGCGGACGGTATCTCCTTTTGTTGTTGACTATTTTTTTTTTATATCTGGAAATGTTTGCCTCGGCATTTTGATGATGTGAGAGATGTTGACATGCGGAGTAAGCACCCTTCATTCTGTAGCAGGTGACTTTTCAAATGATGCTACACATTAGCATTAATGCTACTTTTTGTAGCAACGCTTTTGCCCCACACTTGACAAATTACGGTTCTCTGTTTGACATATTCCCACTTGAAAACAGAAAGCACAAGATTGTCAGATACATTTTAAAACAAGCTATTAGTGCACTTTTGTGCATGATGTCACTAAGATGACATATAAAAACAAAACTAAATTAAAGTGCACTGTTTGTACAGCACGCCACTACAATAGTTAAAAACAAATAAAGTGCACTTTTGTGCATGATGTCACACAAGATATTTCAATAAGGGTTAAATAAAGATGAGCTGCATAATAGGAAATACAATAGTGTATGTCCTTCGCTATGTGGTAGGTTCCTGCGGACATTATCTCCTTTTGTTGTTGACTAGTTTTTTTTATATCTGGAAATGTTTGCCTCGGCATTTTGATGATGTGGGAGGTGTTGATATGCGGAGTAAGCACTCTTCATTCTGTAACAGGGGACTTTTCAAATGATGCTACATATTAGCATTAATGCTACTTTTTGTAGCAACGCTTTTGCCCCACACTTGACAAATGACGGTTCTCTGTTTGACATATTCCCACTTGAAAACAGAAAGCACAAGATTGTCAGAGACATTTTAAAACAAGCTTTTAGTGCACTGTTGTGCATGATGTCACTAAGATGACATATAAAAATAACACTAAATTAAAGTGCACGGTTTATACAGCACGCCACTACAATGGTTAAAAACAAATAAAGTGCACTTTTGTGCATGATGTCACACAAGATATTTCAATAAGTGTCAAATAAAAATGAGCTGCATAATAGGAAATCAAATAGTGTATGTTACTAGGCATGTTATCAAATTCTGTTGACTATTTTTTTCATACGATCTGGAAATGGTTGCTTTGGCATTTTGTGGGTATTGCACCGCACAAAATGCATTGGATTATAACATAGCATAAAGGCCAATTTCCAATGCTTGTATTTTGCATAGAGGGGTATTTTTCCCACAAAATGTGTAATTCTGTTAAAGATAATGGACTGAAAATAAAACTTAGAGCAATTTAGTTGAATAGCCCTGCCCTGTGATCTTGCCCTTTCTCCTGCACCACAGATTTGGTAAGGATCTGATTCATAATACTGATATAAAATACCACGAGATTGTGTGGATAATGCATCTTATTTGTTTAACTTTCCAGGAGCAAATACTGTATTTTAGGAAACGTCTTGATGTCACCAAAGATTAGGCATGGTTCTGGGTCAGCACTGATGACGCTTTGGCCAACTTTTAAATCTCTTGTTTTCATAGCCATGAAAAATTAATAATGTGCATGAGAAATTGTCTGAATAAAAGCAGTAGTGTGTTCACTGGTTATCTAAGTTTCTTTTTGACCTAGTTGGCAGCAACTGTTTTTTTTATATTTTTTATAAGAATATGACGTAGGGTGCTGACATCGCCATGTAAACTCGTTAATGTGAGACCATGTCTACATTAAAGTCCTACTGAAACCCACTACTACCGACCACGCAGTCTGATAGTTTATAAATCAATGATGAAATATTAACATTGCAACACATGCCAATACGGCCTTTTTAGTTTACTAAATTACAATTTTACATTTCCCGCGGAGTTTCTTTTTGAGAACGTCGCGCAATGACACGTGTTTGTGTTGTCTCGGGTTGTAGCGGACATATTACCCCAGCACCACTTACTTCTAAAAGTCGTCTCTTTTCATCACATAATTACACAGTAATTTGGACATCTGTGTTGCTGAATCTTTTGCTATTTGTTCAATTAATAATGGAGACGTCAAAGAAGAATGCTGTTGGTGGAAAGCGGTATATTGCAGCTGCCTTTAGCACCGAAACACAGCCGGCGTTTCTTTGTTTGTTGTGAAGCTTTAACACAGAGCGGTCAAGCGAACATGTTTCTCTACGTCAACCAGCAAGTTTTTGGATGGGAAAATTGTGACATTAAGTCGGCTCTTACCGGAGACATCAGTGGATTATACCTCTTCCTACTGCAGCTCAAAAAGGCAGCCGTGATCTTGGCTCCTCGGCTTCTCTCAGAGACACTGGCGTTCACCGCAGCCATCCGACTTTCAGGCATGACTTTACAATCTCACTAAAACACTATTAACACAATAAGCAGATAAGGGATTTTTCAGAATTAGCCTAGTAAATGTATCTAATTACATCTGAAACGCTCACACTGCCACCGTCTTTTTTTTTCTTTTTTCTAGTCCGTCACTCTAAATTTCCTCATTCACGAATCTTTCATCCTCGCTCAAATTAATGCGGAAATTGTCGCTTTCTCGGTCCGAATAGCTCTTGCTGTTGGAGGCTATGATTATAAACAATTACAGGCGGGGCGGGGGGTGGGGGGGGTCGTTGCCCACATTTGAGGTCCTCTCCAAGGTTCACATAGTCATCATTGTCACCGACGTCCCACTGGGTGTGAGTTTTCCTTGCCCTTTTGTGGGTTCGTCCGAGGATGTCGTAGTCGTAATGGTTTGTACAGTCCTTTGAGAGATTTGTGATTTAGGGCTATATTCATAAACTTTGATTGATTGATTGATTGATTGATGACGTAATATCACAATTTTCCCATCCAAAAACTCGCTGGTTGACGAAGAGAAACAAGTTCGCTTGACCGCTCTGTGTTAAAGCTTCACAACAAACAAAGAAACACAGGCTGTGTTTCGGTGCTAAAGGCAGCTGTAATCCACCGCTTTCCACCAACAGCATTCTTCTTTGACGTCTCCATTATTAAATGAACAAATTGCAAAAGATTCAGCAACACAGATGTCCAAATTACTGTGTAATTATGCGATGAAAAGAGACGACTTTTAGCCGTGTGTGGTGCTGGGCTATTGTGTCCCCTCCAACCCGAGACGTCACGCGCACGCGTCATCATTCCGTGACGTTTTCAACAAGAAACTCCGCGGGAAATTTAAGAATGTAATTTAGTAAACTAAAAAGGCCGTATTGGCATGTGTTGCAATGTTAATATTTCATCATTGATATATAAACTATCAGACTGCGTGGTCGGTAGTAGTGGGTTTCAGTAGGCCTTTAATGTTGCACCAATTGATTTTTCCAGTGTTGATGGAATTCAGTCGGTGCCTATTAAAGTACTAAATTCGGTACCAATTCCTGAACAACAGCGGGAACTACATGTACCTGCAAAATTCTTCAAGTAACTATCAAACAAATTGTCGTCCGTCTATTTTCTCTCATGCCAAAGGATGTATGTTTGTTGTGTTTGGTAGCCACATTCTTCCTTCTTCGTCACTTGACAAAGGTCACTTGGAATGAATGTGCTAAGTCAAGACAAAGAGGGAAAACTAAGCAGATTCTTATTTTATGGAGGCCTTTGGAGTGTTTGTTTCTCTTGTGGGTGATGGCGCCGTGTAGCCAGACGACAAGACGAGCACGTGAATGATGTTTGTCCAAGGAGGCATGCAG